>NC_141699.1:329837249-329979749 GCF_964263255.1 Lissotriton vulgaris
GAACAGTTTTATATTTTTTTTGTATTTTCTTTGGGGAGAAACAAAAAACAGTGAATTGAAAATGGCTCAACTGGAGCACAATAAAAATCAGGAAAAATTATGGTTTCCGCGGGCATTTGTGGTTATCTATAGCATCATTAATTAGTGTGATGCTTTGCTGACCATAATTAATTGTTTTGTTGCAATATATACAAACAATTTTGTAATCCTTTAACTTTGTTTGTATATTTGGGACTGTCTTCCTTGCCTCTGGACCCGATGGAGTGGGTTCTTTGGATGTTGAGGCTCTGGATGTTGATTGGGGTAGCTTACTGCAGAGGTCCCTTAGCTCTGCTGAAGAATAGTTGTTAGTTTGCAAACGCATCATGTGCCGAATCATAGTATGATTCCCAAAGGAATATTTTTTGTTAGGGTTCCCCCTGGGCAGCTCAGCACCACAGATCAGACAAGTCACTTTCGCAGCGTTGACTTTTTTAAAACCCCTTGGGATTTTGAAAAACTCCCATATGAAGTGCTCTTTTGGTTTGTATGGTGGATTATCTTCAGGCAGGTACACCCTTGTCTGTTGCTCCTCTTCATCATCCTCCTGCTCTTCTTCTTGACCACCAATGTGATCTTCTGGTGGTCTTTTTGATGGTGGTGGTGGAGGGGCAGATGCTCCAGCTGCTGATATGACTGTAGCCATCTCTGTAAGGAAAAAGCAGGTCTTCCTCACTCAAATAACAAAGTGAGAATGAGGAAAAAAGGTGGGGGCTTTGATCATTTGGAAAACAAAACTATTCTGAACCAATGAAATGTGTTATTTTCAAGTCACATGATCCGGGCTTTCATCATTTGGAAACCAAAACTGATCTGAACCAATAAAAAGTGTTATTTTCAGATCACATGACCCGACGCGCTTACGCTACGCGCCCCGTAGTCGCGCCCCGGGACGCGCTCACGTTGCGGGATTGTATGCGCTTGAAGCTCCCGGGTGCGGTTGCGCCGTGCGTCATATGACGCATCACGCGGCTACGCGATACGTCACAATGTTGTTTTTGTTTTTTCGTTTGCGGAAATAGTGCTAACAGGACGCTCCCCGGTATGCGCCCCGGCGCGCGCCGTAACATTGCGCTCACCGGTGAGCCCATCGGTACGCGTACCGGGAGCGCTCCAGGGTGAAAAATTAAAAAAAAAGATATATGAATATACTTTAAAAAAAAAGTATTATATTAATATACAATATAGGATTTATTTTTTAAAAAATTACCTTTCTTAGCTATAGACATTTGCTATTATATAACCTTAGAAATACACTAAAAAATACATAGGTTTGAGGCCCTATATATAGTTAGGAATTAGCATTTAAAAAACCTATGAAATTCACTGAAAAAACCATAGGTTTCACACCAGTTATAGTTCGGAATTAGCATTTAAAAAACCTATTAAATTCACTGAAAAAACCATAGGTTTCACACCAGTTATAGTTAGCTGGAAATTGTACTGACATAAAACCATTGAAATTCCACGTTATAGTTAGTTGGACTCACTATAACTTGCGCGCCTGCAATGCACTGCTGATGACGTATTACATCACTCATGACATGGTCAGTGACATCACTTATGACATCACTGATGACACCATCCTTGTGACAGAGTGACAGACCTATGGTTTGGTGGGGGTGTTACTTAGCACATAGATGCATCAATGACTGACTCACTGTTTGTATGTGTTTTGAAGACAGCATATGTGCAGGACTGTAAGGGTGGATGAGTGTGTATATGTGTGTGTTAGTGAGTGATGAGTGATGTAATACGTCATCAGCAGTGCATTGCAGGCGCGCAAGTTATAGTGAGTCCAACTAACTATAACATGGGAATTTCAATGGTTTTATGTCAGTAAAATTTCCAGCTAACTTTAACTGGTGTGAAACCTATGGTTTTTTCAGTGAATTTAATAGGTTTTTTAAATGCTAATTCCTAACTATAACGGATGTGAAACCTATGGTTTTTTCAGTGAATTTATTTGGTTTTTTAAATGCTAATTCCTAACTATAACTGGTGTGAAACCTATGGTTTTTTCAGTAAATTTCATAGGTTTTGTAAATGCTAATTCCTAACTATATATAAGGCCCCAAACCTATGTTTTTTCTTTGAATTTCAACATTTTGTTAATAGCAAATGTCTATACCTATGAAATGTAATATTTTTGAAAATGAATGAATCCTATATTTTATTTGTATTTAAAACAAGTTTTTTTAATGTGTATATATATATATATATTTTTTGTTTACCCTGGAGCGCTCCCAGGGCGCGCCCTGGTGAGCGCCCCGGAAAGTGTAGTCTTTTGAAGCGCCCCAGGGCGCGCTCCGGAGAGCGTCCCGTTAGCGCTATTGCCGGGAATGAAAACATCATCGTGACGTATCGCGTAGCCGCGTCCACGTGATACGCACGGCGTAAGCGCACCCGGAAGCACTCAAGCGAATACGATCGTGCAACGTAAACATGTGACGCGCTTACGTGACGCGACCGGGGGCGCGCCGCATAAGCCCGTCTGTCATGTGACCTGAAAATAACACTTTTTATTGGTGCTGAACAGTTTTGGTTTCATAATGATGAAATCCCTGGTCTTGTGACCTGAAAATAACACTTCTCATTGGTTCATGCCTTTTTTTCCAAATGATGAAAGACCCCACCTTTTTTCCTTATTCTGACTTTGTCCTTTGACTTAGGAAGACCTGTTTTGCAATCTTTGAGGTATATTTTGTACTTTGAAATGGCTTCAATAGCAGCAGCAGCTGGAGCATCTGCACCACCACCACCACTCACCACAACCACCAAGAGGACCACCACAAGATTACATTGGTGGTCAACAAGAGGAGGAGGAGGAGGAGGAGGAGGAGGAGGGGAGGAGAAGATGGCTGCAAGAATACAATACCCCATACCAGCCAAAATCACACATTGTATGGGAGTTTTTTCGATCCCAGAGGGCAAGAAAAAAGTCAATGCAGCCAAGGTGACTTGCCTAATCTGTGGCATGGAACTTTCCAGGGGGAACCCTAATAAAAAATACTCTTTTGGAAACAACACCATGATTCGCCACATGCAGCGCAGGCATCCGATGAACTATTCTGCTGCATTGATGAGGGAACTGGCCAGTAACCCTCCCCAATCTTCAAGAACCACCTCCAAAAGAAAGCAACCTACTCCATCGGGACCAGAGGCAAGGGAGACGATCCCTTGCATTCAGCCACGGTTTTCGGATTTCCGTATAACATGTATTCATTGTGGTAAGACCATCTCCTATGGTGAACTGAGCATAAAGCTCATCGTCCTTGCTGGGGACAACCACAAATGCCCCAAAAAGCCCTAATTTTTTCTTTTTCTTTTTTTTGCTCCAGTTGAGCCATTTTCAATTCCCTGTTTTTTCGTTTCTCCCCATAAAAATAACAAAAAAAATATTAAATAGTTCATAAAAGCCAAAAAAAGTACAAAATGTTCCAAAAACACAAAAAAATATAAAACAACAAAATGAAGAAAAAAAACAGTTCTTTTTAAAAATACCTCCAATTTATAAAAAAAGACTACATTTTTTATTAACTCTGTCATTCTTCTTTCCCCATGGGCCGCTCCCCGGTCCGCTCCCCGGTGCGCGTACCGGGCGCTCCCCCCGCGCAAATCAAAAATAAATGTATTTTGCACTGCGGGGCCCTTTTATAGCCCCCACATCATACCTAGGGGGTCAGGGGGGTCTACCCTGCCCCTTATGGTCATTTCCCCCTTTTTTTTCCACCTCTTGTGTCTCTATCCTACCGAGACACAAGATGGCGGCCGGTCCGGACTGTTTCGAATGTTTACAGACACCCGAGAGCCAATCAGCTTTCCGTGCGCACCACGCGTGTCGCGCCCGCTGCGCTCCCCGGTGCGCGTACCCGGGCGCTGCCATAGATATATATATTTTTTTGAACCTAAATTACTCAAAATCCACTGGAGCACATATCTTGAGACATAGCAAAGGCACATCGGGCTACCAGTCCCTACAATTTTGCCAAGTTTGGTGGAAATCCATTCAGCCGTTCGGGCTAAAAGTGAGTTTGACCGCCTATGGAAATTAACATGGAGAAAACAAGTTTTGGGACCTGCCTTTTTATCTCGGCCACCGCTTGACAAATCCCCCCCAAACTTTCAAGGAAGGACTGGAGCTCCGCAAGGCAAATTTGAGGAAATTTTCAGGCAGATTCGTCAACCGGCGCCAGTTATTCACAATAGAATTTTGAGATTTTGCATTGAAAAAAATCCTAACTATAACTACCTACTGGCGACCTCCAGTAGGTAATATATATATATGGTCTGGTAGGCAGAAGACCGGAATTTTCCTTTAGAAAATCTACCTCTATGTCTGACAGACTTGTCAAAAATCACTGAGAACGGCCCATCTCAAAGACATTTATGGTATTGAGAAAGGGCTTCATTAAATGTTCAAGTTGTAAAGCCTGCAGACATGGTTGTAGTAAAACACAGTATTCTACACCATTCAAAGATGAACCTGTGCTAATTACAAAACAGCTCTCCTGTAAGACTGAGTTTGCAGTCTATGTGCTGCAGTGTCCTTGTGATCTCCGGTATGTAGGAAGCACCAGACTGCCGGTTCACAAGAGGATACTGCAGCACATAAGAGCTATTACTAACAAGGACCAATCCTACCCTGTGGCATGCCACTGTCAAAGCACCCATGAGAGTGACCCGACATACCTCTCTTATTATGTTATTGACTGCATTTTGCCTCTCAAAAGAGGTGGCAATAGAGATGCACTTTTGAGGGTCCTGGAAACTCGCTACATTTTGGAATTAGACAGCCGTACTCCCGGGGGGCTGAATGCTAGCGAGGATCTGTATACCTGTTTGTAAATCATTAACATTTTTTTAACATCTAGTAGTATCTTACCCAAGGTAACAGATTGACATATTTTATCTCATGTAGTCTGGATAGCCACATATAATTCTTGAACAGTCGGTTTGCTCTCAATTGCCATGGTTTTAGCTGGTTTGAAACATCAGTCAGATGGTCATTTTGGTAGGGAGGGGCTCCTCCCTTCACATTGAGAAAGAATGTGTTTTTAAAAAAAAATTATAAATAACATTTGTAATTGATTATTTCACTCATTGCACTTTTCACTTTATCAATACATTTTGCACTTAGCTGTGACAATCGCTCCTTGCCATGAAATGGGATAAAATATTATCTTGCTTATGTTTACAGAGGTTATTGTTTACATTCGCACAGAACACTTTAATGCAGATCCCCACTTGGGATTTATTTTGCACAGGTTTTTTAATTAGGAAACTTGGTCTCTAATGTAATGACATCATACATTGTTTTTGGACAATTTTATATATTTATATATTTATTTGTTTATTTATATATGTATTTATCCTATTTACGTGATGTTGCACATTTGTATTTATTAGATACTATGTGTGGTAACTCAAACCCACTTTGGGTTATATGTATGACCGACAAGACTCCAAACAATTATAGTCTTTTTATTGTTTCCTTTCTTCAAATCTGTGATTGTGTGGGGGAGAACTATCCGCCCTCAGTGTTTTGTATTTAAATTTCCCAAATGGCTTTGCAATCATATCATGTGATCAAGGCAGTGGACACTGCCGAAACGCGTAATGGTGGACATGCTGAGCAACAACAAGCTTAAATAAATTCACTTTGTTCGGCACCAAGAAAAGGGTTCCTCTTTTTCGTCTTTCCAGTCCGGTGAAACGTGGCGGGACTGGGATTGCTTGGCGAATTTTTCTCCTAGATATATATATATATATATATATATATATATTACCTACTGGCGGTCGCCAGTAGGTAGTTATAGTTAGGATTATTATGTATAGGGAAATCGCAACATTCTATTGGTAATAACTTTAGCGCCGATTGAGGGATCTGCCTGTAATTTTCCTCAAATTTGCCTTGCTGCGCTCCGCTCCTTCCCTGAAAGTTTGGGGGGATTTGTCAAGCGGGGGCCGAGATAAAAGGGGGGTCCCAAAACGTGTTTTCCCCATGTTAATTTCCATAGGGCGGTTGGACTCAATTTTAGCCCGAACGGCTGAATGGATTTCCACCAAACTGGGCAAAATTGTAGGGACTGGTAGCCCGATGTTCCTTTGCTATGTCTCAAGATATGTGCTCCAGTGGATTTTGAGTAATTTAGGTCCAAAAATATATATATATCTATAAGCGCGCCCCGGTACGCGCACCGGGGCGGGCACCAGCGCGCTACGCGAGTTCGCGAGCGGAAAGCTGATTGGCTCTCGGGTGTCTGTAAACATTCCAAACAGTCCGGAGTGGCCGCCATCTTGTGTCTCGGTAGGATCAAGACACAAGAGGTGGCAAAAACAAAGGGGGAAATGACCAAAAGGGGGCAGGATAGACCCCCCCTGACCCCCTAGGTTTGATGTGGGGGCCATAAAAGGGACCTGCGGGCCTTAAAATTATTATTTTTTTTTTTTGATTTGCGCGGGGGAGCGCCCGGTACGCGCACCGGTGAGCGTACCGGGGAGCGTACATTTGGGAAAAAGAATGACAGATTTTTTTTAAAAAGAAGCATTTTTTTTATAAATTGGAGGTAGTTCTAAAAAGAACTGTTTTTTTATTCTTTTTGTTGTTTTATATTTTTTTTATTGTTTTTTGGAACATTTTTTACTTTTTTTGGCTTTTCTGAATTTGTTTTTATTTTTTTTGTTATTTTTATGGGGACAAACAGAAAACAGGGAATTGTAAACGGCTCAGCTGGAGCAAAAGAATCAGAAAAAAATTAAGGTTTTTTGGGGCACTTGTGTTTGCCACCAGCACGGTTGATGAGTTTAATGCTTTGCTCACCATAGCTAATTTTCCCTCCACAAAATATGCAAACTATTTTATATTCGCCAAACTTGGGTTGAATGTTTGGGATCAACTCCCTTGCCTCTGGACCCGATGGAGTGGGCTGTTTTCTTTGGGAGGTGCTGGGAGAATATTGGGGAGGGTTTCTGGCCATTTCCCTCACCTCTGCCCTAGCATAGTTGATAGGGTGCCGGCGTTGCATGTGGCGAATCATGGTGTTGTTGCCAAAAGAGTACTTTTTGTTAGGGTTCCCCCTTGAAAGTACAGTGCCACAGATCAGACAAGTCACCTTTGGCGCATTAACTTTCTTCTGGTCCTTGGGGATGGAAAAAAACTCCCAGACTATGTGCTCCTTTGGCTTATAGGTGGGAGTGTCTTCTTGCAGGAACGTCCTCCTCCTCTTCCTCTTCCTCCTCCTCCTCCTCCTCCTCCTCCTCCTCCTCCTCTTCATCTCCACCACTGTGGTGTTCTGGTGGTCCTTGTGGTGGTGGTGGTGGTGGTGGTGGTGGTGGTGGTGGTGGTGGTTGTGGTGGCTGAGATGCTCCTGCTCCTACTGCTACTGTAGCCATTTTTCAGTACAAATTGGGAATAGGTTTCCAAACAGGTCTTCCTCAGTCAAAGGACAAAGTGAGAATAAGGAAAAAAGGTGAGGCTTTCATCATTTGGAAAACAAAACTGTCCTGAACCAATGAAAAGTGTTATTTTCAGGTCACATGACTCGGGCTATCATCATTTGGAAACCAAAACTGTTCTAAACCAATGAAAAGTGTTATTTTCAGGTCCCATGACCCGACCCGAAGGATGGGGTCATCAGTGCTGTCATGAGTGATGTCACTGACCATTTCATGAGTGATGTAATATGTGACGTCATCAGCAGTGCATTGCAGGCGCCCTTGTTATAGTGAGTCCAACTAACTATAACGTTGGAATTTCAATGGTTTTATGTCAGTAAAATTTCCAGCTAACTATAACTGGTGTGAACCCTATGGTTTTTTCAGTGAATATATATATATATATATATATATATATATATATATATATATATATATATATATATATATATATATATATATATATATATATATATATATATATATATATATATATATATATATATATATATATATATATATATGGTTTTCACTCACCTGTGATATACTAACATTTTCATTGCAAAGGTACGCGCGTGGTAATGGATGCATGGTAAAGGCATGGGGGGTAATGACGTGCATGGTTCCATCATACATTCGTCCACCTGGAATGGTGTTCTTGTCCCCACACTTCCTATTCAGTCCTTGGGCAGGAAGTGGTGTCCAGTGTTCTTGTTATCGTTGTGTAAATAACTCTAGCTGCAGAGTCCTATTGTCCCCACAAAGCAACACTAACCAATGCCATTTTAAGATGAAACAGGGAGACAGTGGAATACACAGCCAAATTAAGTGCTGGAATCTTTACTGAAGCGTCAACATGTTTCTGCGTTTGTCATGCAAGCACTTCCTGATTTAAAGCTCAACATCTGCAGCAGGATTCTGCTAGTGAAACTGATTGTTATTATTTGATAGTTTATGACAGCAAGACTATGAGGTCTGAAACTACATACTACACACCACAGGCCAGCAAAATCATGGGAGACAGCCACACCCACATTTGCTTTCAAAGAATCCAAACAGTGCTGTAGAACCAGGTGGAAACCCCAGCTACAGAATTAGAGCAAAATGAGTTCCAACAAACTACGAGACAGAGAGCATGTACAAACAAAATATCATCTCCAGGTGAGAAATTTCAGAAGGAACTAACAAGAAAGTAACCTGAGCACCATATTTACATTACACATTCAGGCACAATGAGATTAAGTGAATTGCCCAGAATCACAGGATGTGGACGCGACCATGAGGCTCGAACCATGGTTTCCAGCATTGTGCGTTTATGCCGACGGACCACATCCTCTCCCAAAATGAAATGCCAAAGAAGATTGCGGAGGAGGGTTAGGGACAGGGAGAAAGGTCAAAAAAGAGTAGGTCAGAAAATAAAAGGGTGATCACAGAGTGAGTGGGCAGAGGGTGCAGGGGTGTGAGGAAGGGGCAAGAGGTGAGAGGGCAGTCAAAGGCGGGAGGGGGAGAGGGGTCTGGAGGGAGGGGTCCTGAGTGTTGGTCCTGGCCTCGTGGCGTGGTTCCCCCCGATCCTCCGCGCCCCGACAGTTATCCTTGTGCAGCAGAAACCCCTGGTTGTCCCGTCCCCTGTCCGCCCAGTTCCCTACAGGACCCTACCAAACGGACGACCATCCCCGCATCCCGCCATCTATCCTCCCGGTACCGCATCATCCCAGAGGGCCCCGGTAGCCATCCCTGACTCCATAACCCCCTGCATGACCCCGGCCCCAGCGAAACTTAGGCGTCAGACGCGCCATGCCCGGCTGGGGGGTGGAAGGTTCCCTCTGAGGGATACAGGACCCAAAGGGTTTTGATTACATCTCCGGCCTCCCCTGGGAGACTGGTTTCCCTCACACCTCTGGCCTCCCCCTGGGGACTAGTTTTGATCATACCTCTGGCCTCCCCGAGAGCTGGCTCCAGGCCCTGATATGCCCTGATAGGCGTCTGGAAATCCCCGGACGGATCTTCAAAGGATCAAAGAGCCAGCCAGCAGGAAACCAGGACGATCAGCCCCGAGGCCTCAGATCCCCGACTGCGAGGGTCCGGACTTCAAAGGGGAACCGGACTATAACAAGACCCGCTCTAGAACTAGCGGGCAGTTGAATCCTGGAGAAGAGAGCCCTGCGGACCTGGTCGCGGCTCTGCCATTTTGAGAAGAAGACCGATACTGGAACTTTGTAACTTGTGCGAGCCCTGCTGACGACGCCGCGGCTCATCCTTTTGGAAAAGGACATTCGTGGAACATCTTGAGCCCTGCTGACGTGATCGTGGCTCCCCAAGAACTCACTGACACAGCCCTGCTGACTTTTTTTTTTTTTTTTCTTCAAGACCTTTATTGCAGCAAAGTTATGACATTACATGGCCAAACGCCTACAACTCTGGGGCCGGCTGCGAAAATAGAAACAGCAATTGCAGAGTATTGTGCAAAGATACAATCATTCGGATTGACAGTGTAAAGCATACCGACGGGTCTTGTAAAGGTTTTTGTATTTTGATGACGAACTTAGGCAACAAAGGAAAAAAAGCCTAGGTACAACCTTGAACTTGAGACCAGTACCCCTGAAAGAAAGAGATTAGTGCAATTCAAAAAACACCTGCACGTCCCAGTAGCAAAGCTCACATTATGAATGGCAATCGCTAAAACATTTTATCCAAGCGGCACCTCCGGTACCTCTTGTTCCCCCATCTCTGCCTGCCGTGCATTAAGGGAATCAGTGAGATAACACCAGAAGTATTTGGGTCTGGATTTCGCTGGAAGTTCCTCCTCATAAGTCAAGAGTTTGTCCCTGCAGCTGGCCATGTCCCCCAGCCACCTGACGATAGTCGGTTTCCTGGAGCTATTCCAGCGCTGAGCCACCTGTCTCTTGGCCAGTAGCAGAGCAACAGCACAGAATTTTCGTTTGATGGATTTAAATTGGGCTATGATGCCCAGTAGACCTACTTGTATAGAACACAGAATGTCAGAGTCTAACATGGCGGACAACGTTGCGAACACCTCAACCCAGTAATTCTGAACAGCTGAACATGACCAGGCCAGGTGTATGAAATCAGCACCCTCCCTCCCGCATCGCTTACATAGGTCGACATCTAATAACCCGTATTTGTGCATGCGGGCCGGCGTATAGTAAGCTTGGTGCAAAAATGTGTCAGTGGGGGTAAGGATCTGAAGCAGTGCACACGCCTGTTGCCATTCCTGCTCAGAAAGCGGGTCGTCGAGGATTGCGTCCCAGCGCCCCTTGGCTTTGTCAGTGGTGTGAGGCAAATCCGCCTGAGCTGAGGAGTAGAGCCTCGAGACCAGATAGGAGGTATTTGAGGATGTAATTATGAGTTGTAGAGCATTCAGGCAGTCCGGTTCGAGAGGGAAGGTGGGGTAGTGCTCCCTCAACGCCCGTTTCAATCTGTAGTATGTAAAAATGAACAACGGGGATTTATTCTGTATGTACGTCATATTATCTATTTCGATGAATACCCCATCACGGAATAGGTCACCTAGTCCTGCTATGCCTACCTGCTGTAGTAAAGACATGCCCACCGATTCCCCAGTGACCGACAGTGCTTGGTGATGTGCCAGAGGTAGGGAAGGGGCGTACAATGGCGACCTGTGCGTTAGCTGACCCAATTTGTTCCACGCTTTAATGGTAGCGTCCACTGGGTTAATATCCTGTGAATGAAGGGGCGGACGTTTATGAGTGAGTATGGACGTGAGAGGAACCGGCGCTGCGTCATCCTTCTCGATAGCTGTATGTGTGAGGTAGGGCACTTCGTGAAACCAGTACGCAGCAAATTGAGCCTGAGCGCAGAGATAGTATAACAGAAAATCTGGTACACCAAAACCCCCTCTGATACACGGGAGCGTCAGCGTCTGAAGGTCGACTCGTGCTTGTTTGCCCGCCCATATGAGTTGTAGTGTCAGTGTTTTGATGCGACGGAATACCTCGCCAGGGGGGGGGATCGGTATGTTGTTAAACAGGTATAGGAATTTAGGCAATGCATTCATCTTAACAATCGCAATGCGATCCGCCAGAGACAGGGGAAGCTGTATCCAGCGCCGGATTTTATCTTCCAGGGTGGAAATGACAGTTCCATAATTCTCCCTTATCACCACCTCCGGATCTATATGAAACATCACACCCAAATAACGGACAGGATCCGTCTGCCACACCAGAGGGTAATCCGTTTGTATAGGATCAGCCATGTCAGTCAGCGGAATAATGTAGGACTTTGTCCAATTAATGGCTAGTCCGGAATGCCCCTCAAATTTGACGTATTCCCTCAGGAGCGGATTTAGATTAGTGGCGGGATCACGCACGTACAACAGCATATCATCCGCATACAATGATATGTGGAGGGGTCTCTCGGTAAAACGCAGAGCTGAGGATTGATATTTCTGCCTGATCCTACAGGCCAGCGACTCGAGGGCAAGGGCAAATAGCAGGGGTGAAAGGGGGCAGCCCTGCCTTGTGCCACGTCCTATGGGGAAACCGTTTGACACATAACCGTTCACTCGTACCCTCGCGCAAGGGTTGGTGTAGAGCAGCTGTACCCATTGCACAAATCTTTTCGGGAAGCCCATTCTATGAAGAACAGTGATCAGGTAGCTCCATTCGACCTAATCGAACGCCTTAGCAGCATCCAGCATAATGGCAACCGCTCTTGTAGAGGGCTGTAAATAGTGGGATAGTGCGAAGAGCGTTCTAGTATTATGTGCAGTGGAACGTGTGGGGATGAATCCCGACTGGTCGGGAAGAACCAAATTTATTCATTAGGGGAGTGAGTCTAACTGCCAGAATTTTAGCCAGGATTTTAGAGTCGACATTAATGAGCGACAGTGGCCTGTAGGAGTCGCACAATTCAGGGTCTTTGTGGGGTTTTAACAAAGTAATGATTACCGCTTCTCTCAGGGTGGGCGGCAACTCGCCCCTATCGAACGCGGCACCGAACATTTCCACTAAGTGAGGGGCAAGAATGTCAACATAATGTTTATAAAACTCATTAGTGTAGCCGTCTGGCCCAGGTGCCTTGTTATTGGGGAGGGACTTGATGATTTCTGTGACCTCCTCTACTGTGATGGGAGCCGCTAGAAATTCCCTCTGAGAGTCAGATAGCCAGGCGATGGCCACATCCTCCAAGTAGCTAAATATTTCATCAGGGGATGCTATAGGGCGAGAGGTATATAGCGCTCCATATGTGTCAACGAAACATTTCAATATGTCGGCAGCCTGTGTTTTATATTCCCCCTCATCTGATTGGACACGCAAGACAGTGTTCCGCTTCCTACCCTCGCATATTTTGGACGCTAAGACGCTCCCTGGCCTCCCGCCCTCTCCGAATGCTGTAGCAGTGTGGCGTTTGTCTAAGTATTTAATTTCATCCTCTACGTAAGCGAGATGTTCTGTGTGCAATTGCCTCAGTTCGCATAGTAAGGAGACGTCTTGTGTGGATTCAAACTCCTTATCCAGGTCCCTCATTCGCTTCTCCCTACTACTGATCTGGTGCTGTATATCCCGTAGAATACCCACAGTAGTGCTCATACAGACCCCGCGGAGGGTGGCCTTGAAGGCCTCCCAGAGTAAGCACGGGTCATCCGCCGACGGTTCGTTCAGCTGGAAGTAGTCCACAATGGCTGTATGAATAGTGTGATCATAAATTGAATCAGTCAAAGCTCTAGAGTTAAATCTCCATTGGAAAGGAGGTGGAGTGTAGCTCGGGATTGATAGTGTAAGTAGCACAGGGGTGTGATCGGAGAGTGTCCTGGGCAGGACCCGCATATCTGCGGCCCAAAGTGCCACGTCTACCGAGCCGAACCAGTAATCCAGGTGTGACCAGCTGTTGTGCGCAGCCGAGATGTGCATAGCGCCGGCGGCGTCTGGGTGCTTATGCCTCCAGAGATCAGTGAGCGTAAGATCTTGCATTAAGTGGTGAAGTGTTAGTCTGGCGTGTTTGTGTGGTTCATGGGAATGTGGTGATCTATCCAATTCCTCATTTAAGGCTACATTCCAGTCCCCCCCACATATGATGTGTGTGTCCCGGAGAGCTTGAAGGCGGCCCCACAGACCACTAATGAACTCAGGTGCATCAGTATTAGGACCATATACATTAAGCAGAGCAATTTTTTGGCCACGTAGTACGCCAGTGACAATGACGAATCTGCCCTCAGGGTCCTGAGTCATTTCCAAGTGTGTGAAGTTCGTACCCTTTCAAATCAATGTAATCACCCCTCTAGAGTAGGAGGAATAGTTCGAAGTGTAGGAGGATTCGGCCCAGCGTGAACCCAGGGTGTGTCGTGAGTTGGGAGCGATGTGGGTTTCCTGCAGCAATGCGATATCCACTTCCCACCTGTTCAAGTAGGAGAATATCTGCCTAATCTTTTTAGGTTGTGTGAATCCTCTAACATTCCAGGAGAGGAGGTGTAGCTGTGCTCTGCGTCTGTCAGCGTTCATAGCAGCCATAGGACATGGACAACACAGTGAGCAACGTCCTGTATGTGTGATGTGACAAAGTGAAGCGTGGTATACCAAGGGCATGTCGGAACTTTCACAAAGAGTGCAGTAAAAAATTGCCTAACATCAGAAATGTGTTTCGGAGCAATTGGTCTCAAAACAGTAACAAAACACCCCCCCCACCTACCCCCACCCACTCCAGCAACCCAAATCTGCCGAAGCCATTGACCCCAGGAAGCACCACCCCAGTAACAATGAGGAAATGAAGACCTCCCCCATCCCAAACGAACTTAGTGGAGAACACCCTATTGGAGGACCGCAGGGGGCACAACTCAACACCCGAGGTCACGGGCGTGGACGTCACTAATGCAACTATATTATCTCAAAAGAAAAAAAATAGTCAATATAGCAGTTCACATGTGGCTCAACCCCAGAACCCACCAGCGACAATCAATGGCAAACCCCAGATCCCAACACGCCCATCCCCGCGATCCCAATGCTAAGAGCGAATAGCTCAACACAATATAATGACATGTAAAGCAACGAAGTTAAAGATAGATCCGGATCCCCCGCCTTTGCCCATACATTGCGCATACTCATCGCCGGCAGAGGCCAGATATGTGGAGGCAGAGGTGGACCTACTGCAGTATACGCAGTCATAAACAGGGCGTGCGGGGGATACAGCCTCCAGCCAGTAAGGCAACCAAACTAAACCTGACCCTATGCATTATTCATAGACATTGTAAAGGCGGTTGTACATCAGGAAAATCTGGAAGTAAAACAGTGTTAGACAACCAGGCGTCATACGTGTGGCCGGACATAGGGAGAACATTGAGATGCTGGGGCCCAGGACGCCACCCCCTCCACAGGCGGAGCCTGGCATGGGTAATACACCTGCCGTTACAGTATAGTGCTCAATCGGGTGCAGGAAGAAAGATAGCAAAAAAAATATTGTCAATGATCTTGTTCTCCATAGCATAAAAGAGTACAATAGTCTATGGTATTGTTGCACATGAGCACATCACTGCACCAGTTTCTGCCGACCGCGGCTGCGGCAGCGTCCCGACCAATTGATAGCCAAAGGGCAAGTCATTGTGAGGATAACACATATACCTTCTACGGAGCCGATACAAACAGTATTAGGCTGGCAGTGCCCAGCAGGGATTAAGCGTTGTGATACATTACCATCTCAATCAGATTCCGCATTCTGTTCATCTCGGGCTTTCTTTTTCGCCTGTTTCTTTGCATTTTTAACAAACTCCATTGCTGCCTTAGGGTTCGACAAAATTACAGCTTTCCCTTCCCATGTTACCCTGAGTCTGGCTGGATATAACATGGCGTAGACAATATTCAACTCACGTAACTTCGCTTTCGCTGAAGCAAATTCCTTCCGTGCCTGCTGAACAGGAATTGTGTGATCGGGGTAAAATTCTAGCTTGTTCCCCTGGTGCGCTATTTGCCCCTTCTCACGTGCAAGACGGAGGATGGTGTCTCTGTCACGGTAGTTCAAAATGCACGCAACAATGGGTCTGGGAGTTGCGCCCGGGGGAGGCCGCGGCGCGAGAGACCTGTGAGCTCTTTCGACAATGAAGACTGAAGACAGAGCCTCTGAGCCGAATAAATCCTTGCATAGTTGTTCAACATAAAGTTCCATGCGCCCAGTGTTCGTTGTCTCCGGAACTCCCGTGATACGCACATTATTGCGCCTGGAACGCGCTTCCAACTCTTCCTCCTTTGCACGTATCACTTCGAGCAATCTGTCCAATCCATTACATTTCGTTGTGGTGGTTCTAGATTCGTCTTCAACCTCCGAAATCCGCACCTCGGCCGCATCAAGCCTCTCCCCATGTTTTTCAAGTTTGTCTGCCATGCCATCCATTCTACAAGTCAAGTGATCGAGCTTGCCATTGATATCCTGCAAGTTCGATTGGATGACGAGAAGAATCTTCTCCATGTTGTTGCTTGAGGACACTTCAGGCGGACCCCCACCCTCCGCCATGGCGTCCGCGTTTTTAGTGGGCTTCTTAGATTCAAAGCTTAACTTCGGTTGCTGCCTATCAGGTCTCACCATCATACCTTGCAGCGTGGGCTGAGTCTTGGTGGTCCGCCGGGTGGATCTCGTTGATGCAGTGAGCGACCCCGTCTTGGCTAGGAATGTTATGGCCGGGTAGGACTGAGGGGTGCGAGCCCGGACACACGGCGGTTCGCTGGCTCCCCAACTCCCCCACCGCCGTTGCTTAAGTTTATGGCTGGTGAACTGCAGTCGCCGAGCCTCGTGGTGGCAGAAGGAAGACTCAGCGGGGACACCCGCGCGCGATTGTAGTCCAAGTCCTTGTGGGGTCAGGTCACAAGTAATATAATAAGCACACTGTTTTGTCAGGCAGGGCTATGGTGACAAGCAGTTGCAGCCTAATGGTAATCACTCCCAGCTGGAACTCCTCAGATTTTCGCCCCGTGCCTGCTGCCATCAAAGTGCCCCCCACGGAGCGAGGTTCCCCCGCATAGCGACGTATGCGCGCATTTGTGCACCATCGTACCACTCCGTGGGAAGCCGACGCCGCAGCAGGGTGTCCCGGGTCAGTGCAATCTCCGTGAGGCGGGCTTGCGGCCACAAGAATGCGTTTCGCGCTCCCTCGCGCTGCGGAAAAGGGCTCCCTCTCCCAGGCGGTGAATCAGACCCACGCCGCTGGCAGCGCCCACCACTGTAATTAACGCAGGGATGGTAGGGCACGAGGGGCGACGCACTGATCCCCAACACCACAGCCACCGCAGCAACTCACTGTGTCAGACGCTCTCCGATGGGTCTAGCCGAGTCTCGCTGATCCGTGAGGTTCCGTGACGATCGTAAGTGGTGTTTTCGACTCGCATGAATACGGTCGAGTCTGATATCTATGAATCGCAAATGACGAGTTTAGTGGGTGTGCGCAGTTTCGTTGTGCTAACTTAAACCGTTCGTTTGTTACGTGGGTTTTTCATCTGTACCCACGGGTTCCATCTTAGATATAGCATCCATTTTGTCTCTTGCCCTCAAGTAGCCAGCGAACGGACGCTGTCCGCTTCGCGACCCTGGGATTCCCAAGACTCTTGCGGAAGACACATGTTCTTTGAAATTGTCTTTATGACGAGGGGGATGATGCTGTAAGGCAGATGGCGCCGCGCGAGGCTCATCTTGCCGTGCCGGACTATTGTCTCAGCCGTGCATCTCATTAGGCGCGTCCCTTTGATGCCTGTAGCTCCTGTTTCCTGATACCTCCCCTTTTACACCCTTTCCGATCTCCCCGCTGTTTTCCATCTTCCTCTACACCTGTCCCTGTTCCTTCTTCGATCTGTTTTACTGCCGATTGGAATGTACTAATGGTGGGAAGATGGGTTTTTACAGTTGGGAACCGCCAAATGTTTCCGCACTTATGCCCCGGACCTTAGATGTATCAAAGCGACCAAAGCGACCCCTCTTGGGGATAATGATGGGAACCGAGTTGTAAACCTTGTGTACCATGTAACCCTATGGGAGAAACTTGTATAAAAGGAGCGATCCACAGTAGCAATTTGAAGCAGTCTCCCCAAGTTGCACGTGTTGTACTTGTCGTGACTTCTGTGTTCCCTGCAGTAAATAAACCTCGAATCTTTGACGCCGAAGGAAGTGTCCCGTGTCTCTGTCATTTGTACGCCGGAACAGGTAACCCACGAAGGTTTCAGGTGTTGTCCCCTGGCACCGCTGGGTCTTAAATAACCCAGTCCTTCAGTTGGCGCCCAACGTGGGGCTGCATCAGTGGTACCGGTCCAAGCCCGACGATCGTGAGGAACTTCGTGTGAAATCTCCGAGGGAAGGTGCACTCCGCTTCATCGATCCTGTTGTCGAAACAAGTGGCCCGAAGACTTTTCCCGCGAAGATTCCCGCCTCCTGACGGCTGCGACGGACTGCTGCCCTGACTGTAGACCTGTTTTGGCGCCTGGCGTAGACCTTGGTACAGCGAGACGACTGACGGGCCTTCCTGGTGACGCCATCGATCTTTGAGTTAAGTATTTGTGGGTCGCTCCCAGAGTCCTTAGTTGTGGTTGCTTAGTTGTTGCATGGTTCCATTGCATTTGTGGTTCTTAGTACTTGGTTCTTTGTTGTATTATTTGACATCTGCAGTTGCCAAAAACCGAGGGTTTTAGCTCTTTGCTGGGACTTGGTAAATCCCGTAACCCTTGACGTTTGTGAAACTCGGCTAGTGTGCAAGATGCCTGGTCGCAGTACTTTGTTTAGTTGTTTCAGACGTTGTGGTACGGATTCCCGACTGGAGGACTCGTGTCCGATACCTCCGGTTGGAACTCCCACTTATGAGCTCTACAGCAAACACGGGTTAGGTCCGATCACCTTTAATGAATATTGGATTCGTTATACTAAAAGGGACGGTGTCCTTAGTTGGCCACCTCACGGTAGTTTTGAGACCCCCATTTTAGATAATCTCGAGGCTAAATTGTTTGAGAAAAAGTCAAGGCCGGCCATGTTTGATGCCTTTCGGTTGTGGCGCAAAGAAGCCCGACAGAAAGAGATCAGACAGACTAAACGTAATCAGAGAGATAATGTTGCTACCATTGTAAAGAAAGCAGAGCAGTTTCAGCGTGATAAGGAGAATAGGGAAAAGGAAGTGTTTGATAGGCTGCAGCGTATGTCCATAGATAAATGCTACCCCGCTTTGCCTACGGAGTCAGATAAAAAGGAAGAGGCAGTTGAGGATCCCTTAATGTCTTATCTTATGAAGTCGCCACCTCCGTATGTACAGGGTACCGCACTTCCCGTGGTTCCCCCTGTACCTGTTCCTCAACCTGTTCCTCCACCTGCACCCGTTCTTCCGACTGTTCCTGCTCCTTTGCCTATTGCTATTCCTACTGCTCCTCCGCTTCCACATACTCCTGTTCCCGCTACTGCTCCTGCTCTACTAACTCCTATTGTTTCTTCTGTTTCTACCCCTTCTCTTGTTAGTCCTTTGTGTTATACTTCCCCATCTGTTCGGAGTCGTACTCCTCCTGTTGCGGCTAGTTTCTTTCATTCTCTTGGACCTGTTCTTGGGTCCGCTGGTTCGGACGGTCCTCAAAGACGTAGTCAGCTTCCTGGTAATAGGGAACGTGCTTCGCTATATAATATGGCGATGGGTTGGATGATGCACCCTCTCAGAAATCCTCCACGTGTTGTGCTTGAGTCATTTTGTCAATTCAATGTGCCGACACAAAGATTTGTGTTCGAGGAAATGTGCAAGGTCCTTCGTGATCAGATATCGGCCGATGCACCTGATGACGTGTTGACGGCTTTGTCTGATCTACAACTTCAGTTTTCAAACGGACTGATAGTGGATACTAACGTTCGACGTGCTGTTGAGCGATTGTTATCTTTCCGTCCCGCTCCTATACCTCAACCTTTGTTCGTTGAGAATGTAGAGAGTCAGTTAGATGCGTCCGGTCAGTTTCCCATGCGTGAAGTTCCACCAGTGTGGATGCCCGGTGATAATGCCGCTGTTCCTATTGTTCCGCCACATTTCCAGAGAGTATGGATACATCTCCCATGGAAACGATCGGAAGTGTTACAGGTGAAGCAATCTTTGCCTGACCCTCGCAAAAATCCTGCAGGGTATTATAAAGAATTGTCGCAGCTTGTAGACGCTACGATAATGAATCTTGCCGATATCGACATGCTGTTTGGCAATGTCGTACCGCAACCGGTATGGGCTAAGATTCGTCAGGAAAATCATGCAAACGAATTAGGTGGTGATTGGGCTGCCATCATAGCGGCGGATGGGTTGCAAACTGGTGGTGCTAAACCCGAACAGTTGATCGCTGCTCTCCCTCAGAGAATAATTACTTTGATGAAAACGCTTATGCCAGCCATGAGGGTGAACTGGGACAAATTGTCAGCTTGTAGACAGAAGAAAGACGATAGTGTCTCCGATTTCTTTACGAGATTTGAGGAGGCATTCATTGACCACAGTGGTCAGGATATGGGTACTGAGGGTGGTCAACGGTTGTTTGTGGATTAATTTGTCTCCAACTTATTGCCCGACTTGAGCAATAAATTAAAGAATTCTGAGAGTGCGTGGGCCGTTTCTACGTCCGCTCAAATATTGGCTACGGTACAATATTATGAAAATAGGGAGAAAGAAGAGAACGATTGTGTTGATAAAAAGACGAAAGAACTTAAAACTAAAGTGTTGTTGCAGCAAGCGTATCCTCCGCGTTCGAATCAGAATGATTCGCAACAACGTAATCGATCGCAGCCGCAATCTAATAGGTCGCAATCGCGAAATGACTCCTCTTCGCAGAGATCTTCATTAGGGTACAATCAGTGTGCCTATTGTAGACAAGAGGGTCACTTAAAATTCCATTGTCCTGCTTTGGATGAGCGTAATAGTGGTAACACATCTAGAGGAGGTCGTGGTGGTTCTCAGCAGTCATCTCGTGGTAGGGGGCGTGGTGTTCAAAATGATCGTTCAGATAACTCATCAAATTCCAACAACTGTTTTGATCAACGTGGATCGTCACAAGGGCGATCAGCGCAGTACAATGTAGATGATTATTACGTCGATCAGGGAACTGACGACAGTAATTACTAGGACAGCCAAAGACAAGGAGAGGGAGTGGTATCAGTTCCGGTTGATCAGAGAGGGCCTTACGTCGCAGTTGCTACATCGGGCGTCGTCGAGCCTTTTCTGTTGGACACTGGTGCAGCGAAAAGTTCCATAATGCATTCGAAACTCCCTGGCGCACCTTTGTCTGGCTTAACAAATGTATCCGTTGGATTCTCTGGCGCCCCTGTTAGCAATCCAGTTTCGCGCCCTTTGCCCCTTACAATTGGGCCATGTGAGCTTGAAGCTCCGTTGATTTTGACTACTGGTTGTGGTGAAAATCTTTTGGGTCTGGATTTGCTTAAACGTCTGTATGCGACTTTGTATTGTTCTCCTGCGGGAGTAAAGCTTACATTAGGTGAGAGGGTTGTCTCTCCTATGTACTTGTCTCTCGATAAGCTTCCACCGGAATTGAGTTCTCTTCCTGCATCTTTGTGGGCAACAGGTCCCAATGATGTGGGCCTGCTCGACATCTCCCCTTATGTTGTCCATGTGAAATCTAATGTGCGATTGCCACGTATTCCCCAGTATCGAATCTCTCTTGATGGTGAACGAGCACTGTTAGCGATCATCTATGATTTGATCGAGAAAGACGTTATTGAAGAGACTCGGGGAAACGTGTGCAATAGCCCTGTACTGCCTATTTTGAAACGTACTGATCCTTCTAAACCACCTGTTTATCGTTTTGTTATCGATTTACGGGAGGTAAATAAAATTGTGATTCCTCAGTTTCCTGTTGTGCCTGACATCACGGCGCTACTGACTCTGATTCCAGCTTCTGCATCATGGTTTTCGGTGATTGATCTGAAGAATGCTTTCTTTAGCATTCCGATTGCCGAAGAAAGCAGAGACCTTTTCGGTTTCTCTCTTGGTGGTCGCAGCTTCCGGTTTAAACGCGCTCCTCAGGGCTACTGTGAAAGTCCATCTATTTACAGTCAGGCCTTGAAGGGTCAACTGGATACATTCGTGTTGCCGGCCGGTGCGGTCTTAATCCAATACGTTGATGACCTATTGGTGGCTGCCGATACTCAGGACATTTGCAAAATTGCCACTATATCATTGTTGCAGCATCTCTGTGACTTGCACCACAAGGTGTCACCTTCTAAACTCCAATATTGTTGTCAAGAAGTAACCTATCTAGGTCACTTATTGTCAAAGGAGGGAAGGCGGTTGACCCCAGAAAGGATTGCAGCAATTGCGCGCATATCCGTGCCAAAAACCCAAAGAGATGTGCGTGCCTTTCTAGGTATCACGTCATACTGCAGACAGTGGATTCCAAATTTTTCATTGTTAGCGAAACCATTGGTGGCCCTTACGTGCAAGGATGTTTCAACTCCTTTACCATGGACGGACGAATGTCAGAAAAGTTTTTCTGAATTGCGTGACGCATTGTGTTCGGCTCCTCTGTTAGGTACTCCTGACTATAGCAAGCCGTTTACACTGTACGTTCACGAGAGGGAAGGTTGTGCGTTGAGTGTTTTAACGCAACCTTTCGGTGATAAGCAGCGTCCATGTGCATATTTTTCCTCGACCTTGGACCCGGTAGCTAGAGCATTGCCGAGTTGTTTAAGAGCAACAGCGGCAGCCGCGGTCTCCATCCGACAATCAGCAGGATTGGTCATGGATAATATGCTTACGGTGATGGTTCCGCACGCAGTTGACACTCTTTTGAATCGTACGAAAACTCAGCACTTGACGAGTGCGAGGTTGTCAGGGTACGAGTTGACATTGTTGGCAAGTCACATTCAGATAAAACGTTGCAATGTTCTGAACCCGGCGACTTTATTACCAATTAGCACAGAGTCAGATGAAATAGCAGCCCATGACTGCTATTTGAGAACGGAAGAGGAAACAAAAGGTCGAGTGGACCTTAAAAACACTCCTTTGGAAGATCCCGATGGGACTTTGTATGTGGATGGTTCATGTTTTAAATTGCCGAATGGTGATGTGACGACCGCGTATGCTGTGGTAACGTTGAACACTGTTGTCGAAGCTGCAAGATTGAATCAGAACTCTGCCCAGGCTGCAGAACTGATTGCGCTCACTAGAGCGTGTGTGTTGGCGAAAGGGAAACGTGTGAATGTGTTTACCGACAGCCAATATGCGTTTGGCGTCGCGCATAGTTTTGGACGATTGTGGAGAGAGAGAGGTTTCATGACATCGCATGGTACGAAGATACAGCATGGACAACTTGTGAATGGTCTTTTGGATGCACTTACGTTGCCTAAGCAGGTAGCGATTGTTAAATGCAGTGCGCATCGTAAGGTGACGGATGATGTCGGTCGTGGTAATGCATTTGCGGATGAGACTGCTAAGGAGACTGCCCGGAACCTTAGCACTCGAATGTATGTGACGAGTTCGGTTAGGTGGCCTGCAGAGACTAGTGTGTGTGAAGACACTATCGAGAGTGTGAAAGCAATTCAGAATGAAGCCACCGATACTGAAAAGACGAGGTGGAAAGAAAGTACGGGAAAGTTGGATGCGAATGGTTGTTGGGTTGATTTGTCGGAACACAAGAGATGGATGTTGCCGGATGCGTATGTGCTGGCTATTGTGACAATGGCACACGGGTTAGCACATATCAGTGTGAAGGGTATTTGTAAGTTGCTATCCCCTGTGTGGAAGAATGATGGTATCACGAAATGTGCTGAACGTTTGGTTAAGAATTGTATGGTGTGTATGTTGTATAATCCTGGTAAGGGAACTCCAACTCCTCCTGGTAGTTTTGCTCCCCCTTCATGTCCTTTTGAGGTGATACAATTAGACTTCATCCATATGGAGAGGTGCAATAACCTGAAATACGTTTTAGTTGTGGTTTGCGCGTTCTCCCGATGGATTGAAGCCTACCCTCTCAAAGACAATACTCCCCTGTCCACTGCGAAAATCCTACTGAAGGAATACTTTCCTCTGTATGGAATGCCTCGAATTGTATGGTCTGATAACGGAAGTGAGTTTGTGGGGAGTGTGATGAAGAGTGTGTGTAAGGGCCTTGGAATTAATCAAAAATTCCATAGCGCCAATCATTCCCAGTCAGCTGGTTTGGTTGAAGGGTATAACGGCACCCTTAAACTAAAGCTAGCAAAGATTCAGGCTACGACTGGTCTTTCGTGGCCTGACGCTTTACCCTTAGCTTTATTGTCAACTAGGGCAACCGTACACTCCCGAATAGGGCTTAGCCCCTATGAAATAGTGTTCGGTCGTCCTGCAAATGTTTGGGGGGTCCCTAGACCGGGTGCGTTCTCCAGTCTTGAATATCCAATGTTGATTGACTATCTTCATGATCTGACTGCTAAACTGAGGTTAATTCACCAACAGGTTTACGAAGCATTGCCGACGCAGACGGAGGGTCCAGGCCACCAGCTCCAGCCCGGAGACTGGGTGGTGACCAGAAATTTTGCCCGTAAGAAGAACTTGGAACCCCGGTTTACTGGACCCTACCAGGTCCTCCTTGCCACGAGAACTGCCGTTCGTTTAGAGGGCCGGAAAAACTGGGTGCATGCCACCCATACGAAGAAAGTTCCTATTCCGTTACCGGCAGACTCGTGGGTGAGGAGGGGCATTGCTTCAGCTGAATCCGAAGGATTGCCGGTTTTTGTACCTTTTAGCGACGCACAACTGGTTGGAGAATCCTCGGTGCAGCAGAAAGACACTGTTGAACATTTGTCATCAAAAGATTCAAGACCAGAACATTCGACTGATCAACAGGACTCTGTTCCTTCATCAGATCCTTTGTTTGATGAACATACACGTCCTGGGAAAACTCGATATTTTTTGCGTTCCAGCACTAAGGACAAATAAAGAAATTCATTCCGTCCCTTGACAATTGCATATCCCGTTTTCCACGATCAAGTCTGAACACCCGTATCATTGTAATTATTCTTGTATATATTGAGTTTTGTTCCATATGTATTTTTACTTCCACAGCTGAGAGACATTTTTTTTCATATAAATTGTGAATAAAGGCCGTAGGGCCGCGCGTGTACTTCCTTCTGGTTAGTAGGTCTTGACGCTAGGTTAAAGACCGTCGGTTCCTGGGAACTCCTGGGGATTGACTACTGCTACACAGAACGAAGTGCGTCAAGAAACGTTGTAGACGGTCATAGGGGATGGCGTTTTCGAAGCTGATGGACTTGGAAGAAGCTCAGGCGCAAAGGTTCAATTTGCAACAACTTATTCGTACCAAATGTTTTATGTTTCAAATGTTCGTATTGCTTCTGATTGTTTCTGCACTTTTGGCGGGTGGGGTGTATTACATGATGTCGTACTTCTTACCTTCTGCCATACCTACTCCTACTTCTGATCCTAAACTTACCTCCACTGCATCCCCTCACTCTTTTCATATCCTACCTGAACACGAATAGCCTAGACGTGCAGAATTCCGAAATAATTCCTTTATTCAGCTCCTTCATCAGCATCAGTTGGTGGTTAATACTACTAACTGTTGGGTGTGTGGGCTGATGCCACATACTACGGATAAGGGAATTCCATTTCTGGTCCTACCGTATAGTTCCCAGGTTTCAGCTCGAGCATTTGAAACAATGTTTCGAAGTGCACTAGATTCTTACCCCAGTCGAGAGCCACGTACTCCCTATTTTGGCCCTGGCTCGTATCATAAGCCTTTGTCCATAGCGATAGAAGATCTAGATAGAGATATCTATGAGCCGTCGCTCATCCTAGAGGAAGAGGTACAAGCCTACAGGGTCCTGAGTAAGGTTGAGTATAGTGCGCTCACGAGTGAAAAACAGCTTAAAAGCTCGCCTCCAATATGGGTCGTACCCCACATTGGTAACTTCTGTCTAATGGGTCGTGGCCGAAGATCGAAAGCCCGACTTGGAGAGAGTGCTTGCACCGAGAATTACATTCTGCCGATGGTCTCGTCCCCTGTGTTCTTGGCTGCCAAGGGTACATACTTTGTCTGTCATGATTGTGCGTATGCATGGTTGCCCTCCGACTTTGTGGGCTCATGTTTCATCGCAAATCTGTTGCCTCCGACGTTTACTGTAGACGCAGACTATCACAAAACCAGAGTTGTGAGAGGCGTAATTAGCGAAGAGGACACTGCCGGTCAAGAGGCAGGAGACTTTTTCAAGGGTTTCCTCCCGTTTTGGGGACCTATGGTTAATAGTAGGAACCTGAGACAGTTGACTCGAGTGGTGGAATCGACAGCTAATATTACTGCCAGTGCCCTTGGTAATATCACCACAGAACTTCAGGCGGATAGGCTTATGACGTTACAAAACCGTATGGTTTTAGACGTGATCTTAGCAGATCGAGGTGGGGTATGTAAGGTGATCCATTCGAGCTGCTGTATTTTCATTCCAGATAACGCTCCGACTGTCTATCAAGCCATCTCAAAGTTGCATAAGATCTCTGAGTCCATACACGTGGACGTAGGGGATTGGACGCTGCTTGGGTGGTTTTGGGGCCTGATGTTGACTTGGGGTTGGAAGATTCTGATGATCATCGGGGTTGTTGTAGTGTTCCTGTTCACGTGTTGCCTTTGTGTGCAGTGTGGTCCTGCCTTATGTGGCCTCTGTGCTACATCGTGTATAAGACAGCCACCTGTTACCAAGGGGACTCGGTTGGACAGAGCTATGCTGCAGCAACATCTAGATGGTCTGATGAATATCGAGTATGATTCCGACTAGTGCTTGCCTACATGAGGGCAAAAGGAGCGTCTGAGGTTCCGTGACGATCGTAAGTGGTGTTTTCGACTCGCACGAATACGGTCGAGTCTGATATCTATGAATCGCAAATGACGAGTTTAGTGGGTGTGCGCAGTTTCGTTGTGCTAACTTAAACCGTTCGTTTGTTACGTGGGTTTTTCATCTGTACCCACGGGTTCCATCTTAGATATAGCATCCATTTTGTCTCTTGCCCTCAAGTAGCCAGCGAACGGACGCTGTCCGCTTCGCGACCCTGGCATTCCCAAGACTCTTGCGGAAGACACATGTTCTTTGAAATTGTCTTTATGACGAGGGGGATGATGCTGTAAGGCAGATGGCGCCGCTCGAGGCTCATCTTGCCGTGCCGGACTATTGTCTCAGCCGTGCATCTCATTAGGCGCGTCCCTTTGATGCCTGTAGCTCGTGTTTCCTGATACCTCCCCTTTTACACCCTTTCCGATCTCCCCGCTGTTTTCCATCTTCCTCTACACCTGTCCCTGTTCCTTCTTCGATTTGTTTTACTGCCGATTGGAATGTACTAATGGTGGGAAGATGGGTTTTTACAGTTGGGAACCGCCAAATGTTTCCGCACTTATGCCCCGGACCTTAGATGTATCAAAGCGACCAAAGCGACCCCTCTTGGGGATAATGATGGGAACCGAGTTGTAAACCTTGTGTACCATGTAACCCTATGGGAGAAACTTGTATAAAAGGAGCGATCCACAGTAGCAATTTGAAGCAGTCTCCCCAAGTTGCACGTGTTGTACTTGTCGTGACTTCTGTGTTCCCTGCAGTAAATAAACCTCGAATCTTTGACGCCGAAGGAAGTGTCCCGTGTCTCTGTCATTTGTACGCCGGAACAGGTAACCCACGAAGGTTTCAGGTGTTGTCCCCTGGCACCGCTGGGTCTTAAATAACCCAGTCCTTCATCCGGGCACCGCCATCTTGCCGCCGCCGGGTCCCGAGGGGCTCCATTTAGCCACGAACCCCATTCGCACCCTTTACGTTCAGCATAGACGTGTGACGGCACTTCAACACACTGTCCCAACTTCTCCACACTGCTGAGCCGAAACGCGACTGTGATCGCGGCAAGGGTCTCGGAGGCAGACTGTTGAATCACAGGACGGCCGCCATCTTGACCATCGCTCTCACCCGTGAGTGGATTTGCCGATATCACCCGCTACTGCCACGATATCCAGGTGCAGAGCCTCACATCTGATGTACGTTGTGTTCTGTTACACGTTACAATGATTTGTGGACTGGATCGGCCGGGATTAGCTGTGCGTTTTGTTGAAGAATGTCGGACGTCCGGCGGAGCTGCGGTCTCACACAGCCATTCCGCTGTGCGCCCCCTAGCGCCTCCGAGCCCTGCTGACTTTGTCGCGGCTCGAGGAGTACTCTGGTCCGGCTGGACCATCGACGCTACCTGTACGACCTGGCTCGAAAAGAAGTGAGTGGAGCAGCAGTACGACCCCCATCTACCGTATCCCCCGGCTCGAGGATTGAGAGCTGTGCGCAGGGTACGCTTCGTACTTCTCCCAGTACTGTGACTGTCCCGCATCCCTATTCCTCACAACCAAGACTCTTTACAATCTCTAGATCGTCTTGTAAATACGTACTCGTTACCTCATATCTACTGTTTGATAAAGAACCTTGTATACTGAACTCGACGGTGTGGTGTCCGTTTATAAATGTGGTGGAAGCTCAGTGTGTACGATCCTAGATACGAAGTCCTCCCCTGCGAGGATCCCCCGCCAGTGCTCGGCAGCGTTCCTAGGAGAGGTGGGTCATGGGTGGTCGGGAGAGCATATTGTTGGACCTGGCCACGTGGCGTGGTTCCCCCCGATCCTCAGCACTGTGCACGCACAGCCCTGCACCCTGAGAACCACTGGTCGGCCTTTCCCCGGCCCACCCAGAGCCCTACTCCACACTCCCCGCATGCTCTGACCTGGTGCCGGGTGCCCCGTCCCTACATCCCTACCCGTGGCCACCGGTCACCATTATTGCCAAACAGGCCCCCGGCAGCCATTTTCCCTTCCCGCAGTCCCTGGCTCTGCAGCCCTTGGCCGACCCCGGCCCCAGAGAAGCTTAGGCGGCAGACGCGCCATGACCCGGCTGAGGGGTAAAGGGCCCTCGAAGTACCCAAGATCAAAGAATTCCATAGTACCTCCAGCCTCTTCCCGAGAGACTGGTTTCTCTCGCACCTCTGGCCTGCCCCTGGGGGCTGATTTTGATCACACCTCTGGCCTCTCGGAGATTTGGCTCCAGACCTTGATGGGTGTCTGGGAATCCCCGGACGCATCTTCTAAAGCATCAAAGAGGCCAACCGACGGGAGACGCTGCCGACCAGCCCCGGACCACGAGGTCGCCTCCTGCGAGGGTCCGGACATCAAAGGGCCACTGGACTATATGAAGGCCCGCCCCAGACCTAGCGGGCAGTTGTATCCTGGACAAGAAAGCCCTGCTGATCTAATCGCGGCTGACCTTGAGGAGAGACCGAACTTTGCACCCCACGAGCCCTGCTGACGCTGTCGCGGCTCACCCTCGAAAAGAAGGAACTAAGATCCCGGAGCCCTGCTGACCTCGTCACGGCTCATCCTTGGAACTCTAAAGGACTAGGCTGAACATACTGAGCCCTGCTGACGCTGTCGCGGCTCCCCACGAACTAACAGTACCTCGGTGCACTCCGGATCGAGCCCTGCTGACCTCGTCGCGGCTTGAGGAGTACTCTGGTCCGGCTGGACCATTGACTCTACCAACACGACCTGACTCAACCCGAAGTGAGTAAAACAGTCAGTACCACCTCCAACTTCCGTATCCCCCTGGCCCGAGGATTAAGGGCTGTGCGCAGGGTACGTGACGTACTGGCCTACTACTGAGACAGTCCCGCTTCCCTATTCCTTCCAACCAAGACTGTATGATCCGTCGAGCATTGTAAATATTGATTCCTTTTAACTGTGATAAAGAACGTGCTTACTCAAGATCCACGGTGTGGTGTCCGTTCATAAGTGTGGTGTGAGCTCAATGCGAACGATCATAGAGTCCTCCCCGGCGGGGACCGCACGATAAGACTCGGCAGAATTTGTGGGAGTGGAGGATTCCGGGGAGGTCAGGAGAGTGCATCCTGACTAAGCATGGGCGGAAAATCCGTTCCGCTCGCGGATTTTGTGGATTTTCGGTAAATTCGCAATCCGCGAACGCTCGCGAATTTACCGAAAATCCGCAAATTCGCACGCGGCGGATTTTTTTTTCTTGGTGATACAATTTTGCGGCACGCGGCGTTAGCTTACCATCATTCAGCGTTTGCCGAGTTGTTTTTCTCGATATTTTGCAAGTGCTGCGCCATTTTGGATCTTGCTGCGAGATCCCGTGGGAGTTTGGCGACCGCGATTACTTCATCGCGCTCGCCACCTTGCACAGCGAGAGTTTGTCAACGCGAGTATGCCGTGATCACGTATGGCGAGAGTTCGCAATCGCGAATCCGTACATGCGGCGGGCAGCAACAATCTCGCACTCGTGAAAATACAAAATTTGCAATTCTGCACAAGAAATCCACCAGCAAGCAGCATAAACCTTCTGAAAATGATGATTTTTATCAGAATAACTCCTCAAGTTGACATTTGCCTGCACTTTTTTTTGCAAGGAGTCCATTTTTGGGGGGGGGGGGGTGGGAGGAAGGAAGTGTCCCACAGTCTCCAAGTTCCTGTTCCTGTCCAGCAGGCTCCTCCCAGTGCTTTCTTCATGTGCTGGTCACTTTCATTCGGATTCTTCACCTGGAAGGATTACTTTTTGTGGATGCTGCTGGATATTTGGATTTGAGGCCTTTTTGACTTTCTTTGGATCACTTTTGGATTAGAAATTTCACAAGTAAGTTTGTTTGGGGCATTACAGTTGCTGCAACTACAATTTTGTAATTCTCGATTTTTGGGCTGTTGGGGCCTTTTGCCCAGGGGTAATAAGTGGTGGGTGGACTGAGTCTTTCTGTGGAGTCTCTTTAATAAAAACATCATGGAGGGCCTGGATGGCTTGGGATTGTGCTGATTTTTCTGTGTTTTTCAATTTTTGGGGTGTTCATGGGGACAGGCCATGTGGGTGGGGCCATTTTGAGTGCTGCTACAGGCCCTTGCCATGTGCTGGGAGGGAGGGGGCCATTTTGAATGCGGGGAGTGTTCTTAGGTCTGCAACCATTTTGCCTAGCTTTCAACCTTTATGCCCAGGGGTAGTGAGTGGTGCATAGGCCTAGTCTTTCTGTGGGGTGTCTTGAATTTAAACATCATGGAGGGCTTGGGATTGTGCTGATTTTTCTGTGATTTTTGTTTTTTTGGGCTGTTGTTGTGGCCTTTTCACCATGGGGTAGTGAGTGGTGCATGTGCCTAGTCTTTCTGTGGGGTGTCTTGAATTTAAACATCATGGTTGGCATGGGATTGTGCTGATTTTTCTGTGTTTTTCGATTTTTTGGGGTGTTCATGGGGACAGGCCATGTGGGTGGGGGCCATTTTGAGTGCTGCTACAGGCCCTGGCCATGTGCTGGGAGGGAGGGGGCCATTTTGAATGCAGGCAGTGTTCTTAGGTCTGCAACCATTTTGCCAAGCTTTCAACCTTTATGCCCAGGGGTAGTGAGTGGTGCATAGGCCTAGTCTTTCTGTGGGGTGTCTTGAATTTAAACATCATGGAGGGCTTGGGACTGTGCTGATTTTTCTGTGATTTTCGTTTTTTTGGGCTGTTGTTGTGGCCTTTTCACCAGGGGTAGTGAGTGGTGCATGTGCCTAGTCTTTCTGTGGGGTGTCTTGAATTTAAACATCATGGATGGCATGGGATTGTGCTGATTTTTCTGTGTTTTTCGATTTTTGGGGGTGTTCATGGGGACAGGCCATGTGGGTGGGGGCCATTTTGAGTGCTGCTACAGGCCCTGGCCATGTGCTGGGAGGGAGGGGGCCATTTTGAATGCAGGCAGTGTTCTTAGGTCTGCAACCATTTTGCCTAGCTTTCAACCTTTATGCCCAGGGGTAGTGAGTGGTGCATAGGCCTAGTCTTTCTGTGGGGTGTCTTGAATTTAAACATCATGGAGGGCTTGGGATTGTGCTGATTTTTCTGTGATTTTCGTTTTTTTGGGCTGTTGTTGTGGCCTTTTCACCAGGGGTAGTGAGTGGTGCATGTGCCTAGTCTTTCTGTAGGGTGTCTTGAATTTAAACATCATGGATGGCATGGGATTGTGCTGATTTTTCTGTGTTTTTTTATTTTTTGGGGTGTTCATGGGGACAGGCCATGTGGGTGGGAGCCATTTTGAGTGCTGCTAGAGGCCCTGGCCATGTGCTGGGAGGGAGGGGGCCATTTTGAATACAGGCAGTGTTCTTAGGTCTGCAACCATTTTGCCTAGCTTTCAACCTTTATGCCCAGGGGTAGTGAGTGGTGCATAGGCCTAGTCTTTCTGTGGGGTGTCTTGAATTTAAACATCATGGAGGGCTTGGGATTGTGCTGATTTTTCTGTGATTTTCGTTTTTTTGGGCTGTTGTTGTGGCCTTTTCACCAGGGGTAGTGAGTGGTGCATGTGCCTAGTCTTTCTGTGGGGTGTCTTGAATTTAAACATCATGGTTGGCATGGGATTGTGCTGATTTTTCTGTGTTTTTCGATTTTTTGGGGTGTTCATGGGGACAGGCCATGTGGGTGGGGGCCATTTTGAGTGCTGCTACAGGCCCTGGCCATGTGCTGGGAGGGAGGGGGCCATTTTGAATACAGGCAGTGTTCTTAGGTCGGCAACCATTTTGCCTAGCTTTCAACCTTTATGCCCAGGGGTAGTGAGTGGTGCATAGGCCTAGTCTTTCTGTGGGGTGTCTTGAATTTAAACATCATGGAGGGCTTGGGATTGTGCTGATTTTTCTGTGATTTTCGTTTCTTTGGGCTGTTGTTGTGGCCTTTTCACGAGGGGTAGTGAGTGGTGCATGTGCCTAGTCTTTCTGTGGGGTGTCTTGAATTTAAACATCATGGATGGCATGGGATTGTGCTGATTTTTCTGTGTTTTTTGATTTTTTGGGGTGTTCATGGGGACAGGCCATGTGGGTGGGAGCCATTTTGAGTGCTGCTAGAGGCCCTGGCCATGTGCTGGGAGGGAGGGGGCCATTTTGAATGCAGGCAGTGTTCTTAGGTCTGCAACCATTTTGCCTAGCTTTCAACCTTTATGCCCAGGGGTAGTGAGTGGTGCATAGGCCTAGTCTTTCTGTGGGGTGTCTTGAATTTAAACATCATGGAGGGTATGGGATTGTGCTGATTTTTCTGTGATTTTCCATTTTTTGGGGTGTTCATGGGGACAGGCCATGTGGGTGGGGGCCATTTTGAGTGCTGCTACAGGCCCTGGCCATGTGCTGGGAGGGAGGGGGCCATTTTGAATGCAGGCAGTCTTCTTAGGTCTGCAACCATTTTGCCTAGCTTTCAACCTTTATGCCCAGGGGTAGTGAGTGGTGCATAGGCCTAGTCTTTCTGTGGGGTGTCTTGAATTTAAACATCATGGAGGGCTTGGGATTGTCCTGATTTTTCTGTGATTTTCGTTTTTTTGGGCTGTTGTTGTGGCCTTCTCACCAGGGGTAGTGAGTGGTGCATGTGCCTAGTCTTTCTGTGGGGTGTGTGGAATTTAAACATCATGGATGGCATGGGATTGTGCTGTGGTAAAAAAATGTACCTAATCAATTTTTCCGTATAATTATCATTACAAGACAGCTCATTCAAATGAGAGGCAGAGTCCGTGGCATCTGAGTCATACGGGCTTTAATGGACAAATGAACAATGAACCTCGAGGTTGGATATCATGTTCTGTCACCACTAGGGTTCGGGAAGGGACAGTCAACGTTTTATTAACATTACACATTATATATAGTAAAGTAACATAATTGAATTCAATACAGTAGGCGTAACAGGTGAAAAGAGCGAGATAAGAACACATGTGCGTAAGAGGAGGCGTGAAAAAGAGGCGTACACATGGGCGTGCACTGTACATGTCAAAGAAACGTCACAAGAATCGTCACATGTGGGTGGATGCATAGAGAAAGTTGCAGGATCAGCAGAAACCCTTAACCCGGATGCGCGCGCAACTAGCATGACGTGGAACTGGGGGCTTGACTTTAGCACTAGTGGAGGAGACTGGTGTCTGGAGTGTCAGGGCAACCTGTACCTATAGCATATCTGGTATCTTATGTTTGGGGGATGTAGTGTCTGAAGTAAAGGTCTCTCGGGCAGGGGCCATCCCATACTGAAAGCTAGTGCGTGCATACGTGTCTGGGTGCAACGTGCGGAGCCATGGGCCTACCATGGTAACGGAGCCAGTAAATCACTTGCAAGGAGGACAGAAAAGGCCGGGCCCTTTGCTCTGCAGCCGGGAAGATGTTTACCTATTCACTAGCCTGGAATGTGTTTTCGAGGAGTCTGAGCAGATAACTGTAGGTAAAACATGAATTTGGCAGACAGTCCAGGCCGAGCCGGGCACCGCTGCGCTGGCAGGAAGTAAGGCAGGGGTCAGGGATGCGTACAGCTGTCGGAGACAGGAGAGATGAGGCAGAGAGGCCTCATTTAAGGGCCTAGTTCGACTGGGCCAGGAAACATGGAGAAAACGTGTGCGAATTTCAGAAGTGCACCATGTAAAGACGTTGGCACGGCATGTTTAGAAACTGAATTATCGATCCATTCCAGGTGGATCTGGTAGAGGACATGTTAACGTTGGACGCAAATGTATTTGCGTCTTCATATTTGGTCATGGAGGGAAATTACATGTACTTGAAGCAGGTACATGGAGTCGTTAGGGTACACGTTAGGGGACATACTCGACCATGAAAATTTCAATTACCTCATTCCCTCCTTGTCCCCTACGTTCCCTTCAGGATACATCTATCTTCATGAGGCCATCTATCTGTTCATATAACATCATCTGCTCATCTTTTTTCAGACGGGAACTGGAACGCGAACTTGGATGGGGAATACAAGCTGTGGCGCACAAGCCGCAAATCGCTGGCCCACATTGCAGACATAGGCAACAACTGAATACTATGAGCAGTGCGATTCCTAGGAATGACAATAGCTTCCATCCCCAGGCAGATACTACACTCCAGAACCAACCGGACCAAGTCCAAGAGCCTGGATTCTGGTGTATCAGGTGAGCTATTTCATGAAGCCTGGTTATGGCCTTATACACGGATGGCGCGTTATTTGGAATAAATACGCAACAACTGGATCCGATGACTCTACAAGCCCCGCCCATATCGGCCAGGATGACGTCAAGGACAAGGCGGTTCTGAAGAACAACAAGTCTCATAGCAGACTGCTCTTCTGTTAAGTTACCTAGGGCAGAAGTAGTTTCGTTCACTACTGCTTCAAGGATTCTGGTCAATTTACGTATCAGTTTACTATTGGAGACAGTGCCTAAATAAGGAAAAAAACCTTTGTTGAAATCTGTGTATTGTTCCCATGTGGTTTCAGTCTGATCAACTATTGGGAGATCTCTCTTCTGTCTAACGTGAGTGAGGCGGGAATTCCTGTGATAATCAGATGGGGCTAGAAAAACAGGTGGCAGTAGGAATGCAATAAAACAAGTACCATCCCAGTCTGGAGGTAAACGTATGTAGGCAGTCTGACCACAAATGAAATATGAATGTCGGGAAGCTTGGAAAGTGGACTTGCCTTTATCACTGAATTCAACAATAGTATCACAATCGCTGTGACCTAGATGTACTGAACCATTCTTTCTGACACATAATTCACCTTTTACTGGTAAAACTGTAATAGACGGTAAGTCCGAATTAGTCTCAGACTGCACGTTCAGGATCATGAGGTTGAGTGTAAAATTACCTAATCCATACACTTCATTTTCTAGATCGGTCCCTGTCCTCTGGGGAAGACCTTCCTGATCTGGGAAACATATTCTATTCATGACTGTATTCAGGTTCCCCCATATCCAATTGCCTTGGGAAACCTGGGACTTACTATCTAGGGAAGACATTAAAGTAAACCATGCACCACAGGAACCATTATATGTGAACGGGTAAGGAAAGAGGGGCAGAGCTCCCTTGTAGTTCTGATAGGGAGGGAGTCGGCCACATATCCAGCAATTAGTGGCATTGCTGGTCTGGTGAGAATGGTGTAACATACGGATGAATGTATTGTTGCGCATCGCTAAACGATAGGAAAGCTCATGTGTGGGCAGTTCACTAAACGTGTGCTCTGCAGTGTCATTAGAAAAAGAATGTGCAATAGGAAAGAACATATGTAACATGTAACTCGTGCAGATTATTGTAAGACTCAGAAAAAACATAATGAGTAATGTTATAATACAACGGCTTCGGAGATTTTTACAATATTTCTGTTTCTTGATCTCCTGTCTATCTCTCTCTCTAGTGGGGTCTATCTTATACATGTCAGGAACCTGTCTAACCGCTTCACCCAGGAGGGGACTTAAACAATTAAACTGTCTGACTTACTAGACCTCAACTTCATACGATACTCCTGTTGCGGAGTTTTCTCTAGCAGGGGGAGTTTAGACTCAGTCTCTGGAAGTGGGCAGTCCTTAAGGGGAGAGGCTGGCAATAGTCCGTGAATTTTTTTAACATGGCTCGAATGGAGCCATCCTTTTCTCCCCTCCACCTTAACTGCAGTCCTTGTAGATAACAAAACCAATTTCGGCTGCTTCCATCTGGGTTCCAGCGGACTCTTCCGGTCGAAGTTCCTTACGAGAATCAGGTCTCCTGGGCGGACTTCGTGTGGCTTTACTTGGGTGTTGTCCGGAAAGGCAGCCGCGACCTGTGAACGACAAGATTGTAGTGCAGACATCAATGCAGCCAAGTAATCTGTCAGCATAGAACTATCGACATCTGTGATTCTATGAGGCATGGGCGTCCCCCACATATTCGGAGGCCTTCCAAAGACCACCTCATACGGGGATAGCCCTGTCCTAGAATGAGCTACCATTCGCATGTAAAAGAGTGCAACTGGCAAGGTAACTATCCAATCTACACCTTTCTCGGCACATATTTTGGCTAGGCGAGTTTTCAGGGTCTGATTATGTCTCTCTACGAGACCTGCCGCTTCAGGATGTCGGACACAATGAAACTTCCACTGGTAACCTAACAGGAGTGACACCTGCTTCATAAGCTCGGACGAGAATGGCTGTCCATTATCAGAGTACACGACACGGGGCAAACCGTACCGCGGGAAAAACTCACGTACCAGCTGTTTGGCAGTGGTTACAGCAGTGTAATCGGGGACTGGATATGCTTCTGTCCATCGGGAAAGAGCACATACGACTACGAGGACATACTTAAATCCTCGACATCTGTCCATCTGGATATAATCCATCTGGAGGACTTCAAAAGGATGGTCAGGAGGATGAAATCCACCCTGTTCCACGGGGACACCTTTTCCTGGATTGAACTGACAACAGATCATGCAAGTACGCACTTCTGTTTTGCGGCTGCTCGTAAATGTTTGTTGTACCAATGGTTCTGTAGGCTGTCTAACATGGCTTTCTCTTCTAAGTGTGCTGGACTATGTGCTGTGTTAATTATAACTTGAACCATAGAGTCGGGGAGAAACCATGTGGCTCGTCCCTTCGTCATCCATCCCTGATCTGTTTGGATCCCTCCTTGTTCAGTCCATTTCTTAATTTCGTCTGGTGTGGCATGTGTCTGTATGTCGAGTACATCTAGAATGGGATCCTTAACTGTCAGGCAATGTGTAGATGTAGTCGAATCAATCTTTGTCATGTTAGTCGGAGTATTCGTCTGAGCTGTGAATTTGGCTGTACGATCTGCCAGGTCGTTACCCTGGGAAATAGAGTCGGTGACTTTGGTATGTGCTTTGCACTTCATGATGGCTATGGCTCTAGGCAAGTGTATTGCTTCTAACAGAGCTTGAATGAGGGGACCATGCTGGATCTTGGTACCGTGAGACGTTAAAAAACCTCTCTTCCCAAAGAACTCCGAAGTCGTGAACGACTCCGAATGCATACTGTGAGTCTGTGTATATGTTAACTTTCCTGTTCTTGGCTATTATACAGGCTTGGGTCAGAGCAATGAGCTCTGCAGCTTGAGCAGATAGTGTGTCAATACGGTGTGTATCAATGACTTCAGATTCAGTGGTTACTGCATAGGCGGCCACTAATTCTCCTGTGCTTGTTCTCATACATGAACCATCCACATAAAGTGTCAGGTCTGGGTCGGTCAATGCAATGTCTGTCAAGTCTTGTCGGGGCTTCGTTACTGTATTAATGACTTCTACACAGTCATGTGGTGCTAGGTCTGGGGTACCCGAGGGTAACAATGTGGCAGGATTGAGTATGTTGCAGCGTCTGATTTCTATGTGTGGCTGGAACAGTGTCAATTCATAACCTGTCAGTCGTGCTATGGTCAAGTGTTGAGTCTGTGTACGGTTCAGAAGTACTTCCACGGAATGTGGAACCTGTACTGTCAAAGGATGTCCTAATACTATTGAATCGCTTTGTCTGATAGCTAGAGCTGTTGCTGCAACTGATTTCAAACACGCAGGCAGAGCCTGGGCTACTGGATCCAATGTACTAGAAAAATAAGCACAAGGCTTGTGATGTCCTGCTTGATCTTGTGTGAGAACGGACAACACTGTGCCATCGCGTTCAGTGACAAATAGTGTAAAAGGTTTGCTGTAACATGGTGTCGCTAAAACTGGTGCCTGACATAATGCTTTCTTCAAATCATTAAAAGCTTGTGTATGTTCCTGAGTCCAAGGGAGGACAGTTGAAGTCGCTGCCTCCTGTGTTGTCAACTGTATGAGGGGCTTGGCTAGAAATGCATACTGGGGAATCCATTGTCTGCAATATGAAGTGAGGCCAATAAAGGCCCGTACTTCCTTTTGTGTCTTGGGTTGTGGCAGATGTGCAATTAACTGGATACGATCTGGTGTCAACTGTCTTCCCCTCTTGGACAGCAAGTGCCCAAGGTATACCACTTGCTGGGCACAGAATTGGAGCTTCGAAGGGGATACTTTGTGCCCTTGTTCGGCAAGGAAATACAAGACTGTCAGTGACGCGCACTCGCAGTCACTTTCAGTCCGTGCGGTGATCAGTAGATCATCGACATACTGTAGTAGAGCAGTGTCAGTAGGCATGTGAATACTGTCTAGTTGTCGTTTTAGAGCTTGGCTGTAAATGCTAGGACTTTCCGTGAACCCTTGAGGTGCACGTGCAAATTTAAAGCTTCGGCCATTTAAACAGAATCCGAATAAGTATTGGCTGTCAAGATGAATGGGGACGCTAAAGAAGGCGTTCTTGAGGTCAATTACAGTAAAGAACGCTGCTTCGGAATCAATGGCAGTCAGTAGAGATGAAATGTCTGGGACCACCGGGTACTGTGGTACAATGCATTTGTTCAGCTCTCGAAGATCGATCACCAAACGATAAACTGGAGGGGCATTTGGGTCAGTACGTTTAAGAATCGGAATGATTGGAGAATTACATACATTGGAGTCGGTTTCTACAACTACTCCTTGGGCTATGAGTTCATCAATAATTTTCAGTAAGGCTGCTACAGCCTCGGGGGGCAATTTGTATTGTCGGATTCGGGGCAGCACAACACCTTGCTTGAGTGTAACACGATAGGGAGTAATATGCATACAACCTACATCAGTTGGACCTTGCGCCCATAAATGCTGTGGAACATCTTTCAATCTGACATCAAAATCTCTCAACACATAATGGCCTTTGAAATCACGAAGGAACAATCTCACTCCTTCCGGGGAACAACATATAACCGCTCCTAGAGCTTTCAGTGTTTTAATACCCAGTAAGTTTTCAGGACATGATTTTGTAAGCAATAAATCTGTAGTACGGGACAATGGACCAACTGCAAGGGGAACTGGCTGTGATACTTCGTTAACAATAGGCTTTCCTGAAAAACCAAGGGAAACATTCTGTGAGCCTGAGAGGGGTGCCCCTGGGACCTCGTCATGATTGATGGTAGTTCTGCTCGCCCCCGTGTCAATCAAAAAGTTTCTGTCTTTCCCTAACACCTGACTATGTACATAGGGACCATCTTGATCTACAGACACCTCAATAAGGGGCAAGCCAACCTCCCTCTCTAGGCTGTTTCATGTGTACTGCTGATAATCTGGATACTCGGACTGTGCATACTGATACATTTGCTGTGTGACGTGTTGTGTGGCGGCAATGGGCTGAGGTTGGGGAACAGCTACTGTCTGTTGCTGTGCATGTTGTGGAGGAGGTTGCGGATTCTGTTGAATATTCTGTTGAACATATTCTGGTCTAGGCTGACGTGGTCTTTCTTTCGTTTTACCTGTAGCAATGTTGTGTCTGAGAACGGCACAATCACTTATAAAGTGACCTGGTTGCTTGCAATAATTGCAATTTCCTTTAACAGGACCTGTAGGATGACTAATCTGTGTGTTCTGAGTGTTACCCCTCTTCTGACCATCTGCTGGAACAGACTGGGCAACTAGTACTTTCATTTTAGTGTCTTTCATGCGTCTCTGTTCATGATCGTGTTTCTCTCTGATTCTATTCTGGTGGTACTGTAACATTTGTAACATTTGGGAAGGCGTATTTGCTTGCCATGTACTTTCGACTTTCAATACTCTGTTCTTAACCTGGGGTAAGGAATTCTTGACTAATTTGGTCACGAAAAGATGTGGGAATGACTCGCTACTTGTTTTCAAGCCACTATTAATAATAAAACATTTCTCGAATCTTGAATAAAAATCACTAGTGTCTTCGTCTTGTTTCTGTTTGCAGGCTGAGATTGCATCCCAATCTTCCTTTTTAACTGTCAATAATCTAGGCAAAACCTGTACTAACAATCCTGGTAACGCTTTAGTTTTGTCCCCAAGACCTAAACCTGGGGTACGTCCTTTCTCTTCGTCTTCTAATTCGGCCCAAATAATCTTTTTATCTCCCACCTCCCATTCCTTTTCTTTCAGTTTTTCGTAAATCCCTGCTGGCAACAATACTTTTAACATTTTAAGAATGTCTGAATATGTGTAATCGCCCATTAGTAACAGGTCTTTTAATTCTCGGTGAAAACCTGCAGGATCTTTATCGTGACAAGGTACAATTTTCTTCATTTCCAATAATTCCATTTTAGTCAAAGGAGTGTACACAAACACGCGTTCAAGCGTATCATCTGGCTTTCGGATTGGATGTACTTCTCGTAAGGGATTCTGTCTGTCTAGGTGATATGGTTGTCTTACTGGGGGTGGAACGGAAACAAGACGTGGAGTCAGGAAAGTTCTGTATTTATGACGTTGTTCTAGAATGATATCAATTAAATCGGTACCTAGACCTCTCCATTTTTCTCAGGAGTAAGTCTTGCAATAGATTATACAATGGACCTGGATCAGATTGTTGGTTTTCATACTGTGTAATGAGATGTTGGGTCATGTATATACCAGCTAATCGCTGTTCTTCTGGAGTAAGACTTAAAAACGTTTGCACTACTAGATCATCTTTATATATACTGTCGTCCCCGGCCCATTGGACTGCTGACCGGGCTAGTTCCTGATCACGTAAGGTAGTGAGTTCATGATAACCTATTCTTTCTTTCAGGATTTTATCAGTAACTTGGAATATATGTTCAAGAGAACATTGCTCTGGTATCGGGGTAAGGTAACGTTTCTTGCTTTCTGGACGAATGGGTCTGTCGAAAGGTCTATCAAGAGAATACTGTTTAGGGAGTTTCACTCTACCTACGTACGCTATTCTATCTTCTGTCTCTGCTGGAGTCTCTGCTTCTACCTCCTCCTCCTCCGAGGAGTCATTCTTGTCTGTCTCGGCTTCTTTTTCGGCTTTCTGTCTGGTATGTATCGCTACTATTTCTTTACGGACCTTTCTGGTCATAGCTTCTATACAATTCTGTCTGTCATGTTTGCCTTCCGCAATATTTTGACTCCATTTTGTCAGTACTTTCATCTCTTCTTTAACAACACCTGTCTGATCTTGTTCCCTTATCAAACAATTAACCAAGAATCGTAATAGTAAACCTTGTGTCTCAACTTTCTGATATGCCATGGCTTCACAAACACATTCTGGCCTCTCTCCTGTTCTAATAAAATGATATATGTTGTCTAGATGTTCTGGCATTTCTGGTAATAACATCAGATAATCTGTAACACGTCGTAGACGCAACGAGGCTAACATCATGTCTCCTGCCTTGCCAGGTACTGGATCATATCTACAATCCGTTAGATACTGTTTAAGTTTTTCATGGGGCATCGCTGCCGGAGTACGCTGTGTAGCTAATTCTCTCATTGTCACTCGATGTAACTGTGGCGGGGTGTGATAGGGACCTCCTGAGGCACCTCCTGAGTCAGAACCATGAGCATGACTTGACGTCATTGCGTGTGGGAAAGGTACATTTAACGGGGACGACTGAGTCGCATCTGTAGCAAAAGGTTTAAGAGGGCCAGAAATAGGGGGACCAGTAGCAGCAGCAGCAGAAGGGGAAGTGGCAGCAGGTGCGGGGAGTAAATCTCGGCGTGGAGGGGTCGTGGCTTGATCAGCCGGAAGATGCTGTGGCAGATTATTATTAGCAGGATGTACGGGTACATTGGTATATGCGGGAGCTACATCATCCAAATAGGAAGAAAGGAAAATATCTGCTGCGGTCTTATTGTGACGTACTTTAGTCGGAACCAATGGTGGTGGCAAGTTACGGGGTACTTCCGGGGTCGCCTTGGGCAGGCCCTCGGCAAGAACTGGATACATACCTGTAATGAGTGCATTTCTTTGGCGGTCTAATTGTTCTGATCTGACCTGTTCTCCTTCTTCTAGTAACTCTTTTTCTCTAGCTTTTTCGGATTCTGCTCTACTTTTCTCTGCTTTTCTGAATGCTTTTTCTGTTCTTCTATGCGATTCTTTACGCCACAATTCTATGGCATCTTTCTGAGATTGTCTGGCTTTCTTTTTCCATAACGCTTCTTCTACTCTCATGATGCACTCGGCATCCCATGTCCCTGAGACAGGCCATCTAAACTTCTCTTCCAGATTCTTTGTGTAGTCCACCCATGAATCTAAATACAACACAGCGTCTAAGCCGTGCTTGTGGTACATAAAATATCCTGGAGTGTCCCTAGGCGGGACAGGAACTGCTTCCTCAAGAATCCCTTTCCTAGTACCTATCTGACGTAACTTCGAAAACAACGGCATTTCTGGAATGATTCGGACGTGAATACAATAACCACAGTAATAAACAGTAAACAATCATTCATACCACAACATTGAAACACATTAAAACATGTCGGACTAAGTTTACCTGGAACACAGAAAACACAGTAAAACTCTCGGAATAGAACTAAATAACTAGATGAACTAGATGCACTGCTAAAACAGTACAGACCGGTCTCATAAGAGACACGTCGGACCGTATCCACCAAAGTGAACACGTCAGGACCAGAATTGTGTACCCAACTCTGTCTTTACCAGGCACAAACTAATGAACCTGTCTAGATGCGTTCCCAACAACGGTACTCACCGGGAAGCAAGAAACTGAAGGCCTCGGAAACTGGACTGGACTCTGGACCGGACTGGACTGCTACGACATCTGACGACGACGCATCACGCTTCCACGCATGCGCTTCGGAACTTCGGAACAGGTGGGCCTCCGGACACCTCGGACCTTGCTCTCTCGACTAGGGCTCTGGTCGGGATCCTCCGCATTCCTCACCGCCTCCTCTGGACGCCGGACCGCAGTCTCCGTCTCCCGCGTGGACACAAGGGAAGATAGCGGGAAACCCCACAACGTGCACGGTTTCCGTCGGGGTTGTGGAAGGGGTCGAAAGCCGCGTGACTTCACCGGCGAGTGAGGAAGGGGGGGGTCCCTATTCGGGCGCCAAATTATGTGGTAAATAAATTTACCTAATCAATTTTTCCGTATAATTATCATTACAAGACAGCTCATTCAAATGAGAGGCAGAGTCCGTGGCATCTGAGTCATACGGGCTTTAATGGACAAATGAACAATGAACCTCGAGGTTGGATATCATGTTCCGTCACCACTAGGGTTCGGGAAGGGACAGTCAACGTTTTATTAACATTACACATTATATATAGTAAAGTAACATAATTGAATCCAATACCGTAGGCGTAACCGGTGAAAAGAGCGATATAAGAACACATGTGCGTAAGAGGAGGCGTGAAAAAGAGGCGTACACATGGGCGTGCACTGTACATGTCAAAAAAACGTCACAAGAATCGTCACATGTGGGTGGATGCATAGAGTAAGTTGCAGGATCAGCAGAAACCCTTAACCCGGATGCGCGCGCAACTAGCATGACGTGGAACTGGGGGCTTGACTTTAGCACTAGTGGAGGAGACTGGTGTCTGGAGTGTCAGGGCAACCTGTACCTATAGCATATCTGGTATCTTATGTTTGGGGGATGTAGTGTCTGAAGTAAAGGTCTCTCGGGCAGGGGCCATCCCATACTGAAAGCTAGTGCGTGCATACGTGTCTGGGTGCAACGTGCGGAGCCATGGGCCTACCATGGTAACGGAGCCAGTAAATCACTTGCAAGGAGGACAGAAAAGGCCGGGCCCTTTGCTCTGCAGCCGGGAAGATATTTACCTATTCACTAGCCTGGAATGTGTTTTCGAGGAGTCTGAGCAGATAACTGTAGGTAAAACATGAATTTGGCAGACAGTCCAGGCCGAGCCGGGCACCGCTGCGCTGGCAGGAAGTAAGGCAGGGGTCAGGGATGCGTACAGCTGTCGGAGACAGGAGAGATGAGGCAGAGAGGCCTCATTTAAGGGCCTAGTTCGACTGGGCCAGGAAACATGGAGAAAACGTGTGCGAATTTCAGAAGTGCACCATGTAAAGACGTTGGCACGGCATGTTTAGAAACTGAATTATCGATCCATTCCAGGTGGATCTGGTAGAGGACATGTTAACGTTGGACGCAAATGTATTTGCGTCTTCATATTCGGTCATGGAGGGAAATTACATGTACTTGAAGCACGTACATGGAGACGTTGGGGTACACGTTAGGGGACATACTCGACCATGAAAATTTCAATTACCTCAGTGCTGATTTTTCTGTGTTTTTCGATTTTTTGGGGTGTTCATGGGGACAAGCCATGTGGGTGGGGGCCATTTGAGTGCTGCTACAGGCCCTGGCCATGTGCTGGGAGGGAGGGGGCCATTTTGAATGCAGGCAGTGTTCTTAGGTCTGCAACCATTTTGCCTAGCTTTCAACCTTTATGCCCAGGGGTAGTGAGTGGTGCATAGGCCTAGTCTTTCTGTGGGGTGTCTTGAATTTAAACATCATGGAGGGCTTGGGATTGTGCTGATTTTTCTGTGATTTTCGTTTCTTTGGGCTGTTGTTGTGGCCTTTTCACCAGGGGTAGTGAGTGGTGCATATGCCTAGTCTTTCTGTGGGGTGTCTTGAATTTAAACATCATGGTTGGCATGGGATTGTGCTGATTTTTCTGTGTTTTTCGATTTTTTGGGGTGTTCATGGGGACAGGCCATGTGGGTGGGGGCCATTTTGAGTGCTGCTACAGGCCCTGGCCATGTGCTGGGAGGGAGGGGGCCATTTTGAATGCAGGCAGTGTTCTTAGGTCTGCAACCATTTTGCCTAGCTTTCAACCTTCATGCCCAGGGGTAGTGAGTGGTGCATAGGCCTAGTCTTTCTGTGGGGTGTCTTGAATTTAAACATCATGGAGGGTATGGGATTGTGCTGATTTTTCTGTGATTTTCCATTTTTTGGGGTGTTCATGGGGACAGGCCATGTGGGTGGGGGCCATTTTGAGTGCTGCTACAGGCCCTGGCCATGTGCTGGGAGGGAGGGGGCCATTTTGAATGCAGGCAGTGTTCTTAGGTCTGCAACCACTTTGCCTAGCTTTCAACCTTTATGCCCAGGGGTAGTGAGTGGTGCATTGGCCTAGTCTTTCTGTGGGGTGTCTTGAATTTAAACATCATTGAGGGCTTGGGATTGTCCTGATTTTTCTGTGATTTTTGTTTTTTTGGGCTGTTGTTGTGGCCTTCTCACCAGGGGTAGTGAGTGGTGCATGTGCCTAGTCTTTCTGTGGGGTGTCTTGAATTTAAACATCATGGATGGCATGGGATTGTGCTGATTTTTCTGTGTTTTTCGTTTTTATGGGGTGTTCATGGGGACAGGCCATGTGGGTGGGGGCCATTTTGAGTGCTGCTACAGGCCCTGGCCATGTACTGGGAGGGAGGGAGGGGGCCATTTTGAATGCAGGCAGTGTTCTTAGGTCTGCAACCATTTTGCCTAGCTTTCAACCTTTATGCCCAGGGGTAGTGAGTGGTGCATAGGCCTAGTCTTTCTGTGGGGTGTCTTGAATTTAAACATCATGGAGGGCTTGGGATTGTGCTGATTTTTCTGTGATTTTCGTTTTTTTGGGCTGTTGTTGTGGCCTTTTCACCTTGGGGTAGTGAGTGGTGCATGTGCCTAGTCTTTCCGTGGGGTGTCTTGAATTTAAACATCATGGAGGGCATGGGATTGTGCTGATTTTTCTGTGTTTTTCGATTTTTTGGGGTGTTCATGGGGACAGGCCATGTGGGTGGGGGCCATTTTGAGTGCTGCTACAGGCCCTGGCCATGTGCTGGGAGGGAGGGGGCCATTTTGAATGCAGGCAGTGTTCTTAGGTCTGCAACCATTTTGCCTAGCTTTCAACCTTTATGCCCAGGGGTATTGAGTGGTGCATAGGCCTAGTCTTTCTGTGGGGTGTCTTGAATTTAAACATCATGGAGGGCTTGGGATTGTGCTGATTTTTCTGTGATTTTCGTTTTTTTGGGCTGTTGTTGTGGCCTTTTCACCAGGGGTAGTGAGTGGTGCATGTGCCTAGTCTTTCTGTGGGGTGTCTTGAAATTAAACATCATGGATGGCATGGGATTGTGCTGATTTTTCTGTGTTTTTGATTTTTTTTGGGGTGTATAACTGAACTGATGTTCCTCTGTCTTCCATTGCTTTTAGGTGCACAAGACTCAAGAGAACCACCAGTGCCAGGAAGAAGTCCTGCAGCGGTGTGTGTGTGCAGCATAACTTCACGCGACGTCACGTCTGGCCACAGACAACTCTGCAACTCGTGCAACTGCGGCCTGATGCTCTGACCTGCTCTGAAGAAGATGGCCCCAAAAAAAGTTCCCCATAGCTCCTCTAGCAAGAAAGTTGCCAGTAAGGAGCAGAAGAAGCAAGTTACCAAGGAGACTGATGTGCCGCCCGCCAAAAAAAGTACGCCTGCAGCAGCAGCGGGATCTGCTGAGGACCAAGCTGGGAGCAGCACCCCCGCTCCATTGGGCTCAGTGCCACCACCACCACCACGCCAACTTAAGTCCAAGCCCTTGAGTGCTGCAGAGGCAGCCAGTGTACTTCTTCAATCACCATCGACCAGTGATGTTGGCTCATCGCAAGAAAGTAGCAGCAATGTCCCTCAATCAACACAGGTTGTTGTAACTCATCTGATGAGTGTTGAACAACCACAGCCGCAACAACAACCACATGTGCAAGTACAAGCCCAAGTACATGTGGAAGGAGAGGCAGCGCAAGGAGATGCGCAAGCAGAGGTGCATGGAGGGTCACAAGTGCCCACAATAGTTGTTCCTCCCGAAGTAGGGGCACATCAGGAAATCGACAATCAAGCTGAGGTATCATTTGAGGAAGCCACTCCTCCTGATGATCATTCATTGTCTTCCACATCCCTAGCAAGGAAAAGATCAAGGGCGGTGTCTACATCTTCCTCAAGCCCACCTCCTTCTGATGATATGGATGAAAATTGGGAACCACCACGACCGTCTGAGAGTGAGGCACACCATGCTCTGACAAAGGTAGTTAAGCGTAAAAGGAAGGTCGTCGAAAAACTCATAGTTATGGAGTGTGATGAGGCTCAACAAGAAGTGGCGGATACTGCTGCTGATGAAGGCTCTCACGACGACGACTCAGTCATCAGAAAGGTCACTGCAGCCCCAGCGGGCATGCAGCAAATAGACATTTTGACCCTAGCCCGAGAAGCTGCTGAGCGTGATGATGATGTCGACGAGGAGGCAATGGAAGCACAACAATCATTGGAGTTAACTAGTACACCAACACGTACCGCTTCCATATTTCTTACTCGCCAGAAGGGACCTCCATCCACCTCCATCCACCTCGACCTCAATTAGTGGTGGTGAAAGTGCACAACGTACTAAAGTTCGGCAATTCACATCCTCCACTTCATCTGGCATTAGCAGCATGACCCCCACCACCAGTATCGCCGCCTCCTCCGGCCCTCACAGACAATTCAAGTCCCCAGCTTGGGACTTCTTTAGTGTTTTCCCAAAAAGGGAAAACTTCGCCATTTGTAGCATTTGTAAGGTTGCAGTTAGTCGTGGTAAGCCTGGTACCAACTATGGTACCGGAGGCCAGAGAGGTCATCTTAAGAGACAGCACACTGTCCAATGGTTAGCGCACCTACAGGCGATCAAGGAAGCCCGAATTGCACATCAAGAAAACGTTGATGTTTCATCTGATAAGGACGAGGAGGAAGAAGACGTGTCAAACACTTCACTTACACCCAGTACCCCTGTTAGCGGCACACCCCAGGTGAGCCACACTAAGAGTGTGGGAGAGAGTGAGACACCAATTCAAAAAAGTTCATCAGCGAGCGTAACTGGGTCGAAGAAGTCATCATCATCATCCCGTAAATGCTTGGTCCAGGGTAACATTAGAACCATGTTGTTTACAGAAGCGCCATATGAACGCAACCACCCACTGACTAAGCATGGGCGAATTTTGCGAATCTCGCATTCGCGAATTTTGCGGATTTGCGAATTGGCAATCCGCAAAATCCGCGAATTCTCGCGAATTTGCGGATTTTCTTTTTTTTTGTGTTCGCAAGTGTTTCTACCAGTTCGCGAGGATTTGGTACTAGTTCGCAATTGCGAACTTACTTGTCGGCTCGCAACGGTCGCGACTATGTTGTTTCTACGTCTGGTTCATCATCACAGCCTCCCAGCACCCTCTGTTTCACCACTGGCACCCTCTCTTTGACCCATGCCACCCTCTGTTACATCAATGCCACCCTCTGGTTCATCATCACTGTAGAAGATGGGGGGGGAAAAGCAAGCCCACCTGCCCTGCTTGAACTGACATGAATTAATTTGGGGTTAGTGTATTAACAACACCTGCCCTGCCCCAACTGACAATAATGAATTAGGGGCTAATTAATGTGTCACTGAAAGAATTTCAAGTTCCAGCCTGGCACCTGCTTGTCTGCTCCTTTAGCTGTAAATCAGGACCTTTGTGGCATACAGTTAAGGTCAGAGCAGGGTCACACAATAGTTGCAAGCAGGCAACCGAATTCTGGAGGGCCCCCTCAGGAAGCACTACAGAGAATCGTTACAAATCATGAGGTTGACCTTTTGCACCTGCTCATTGCTTTTGCTTTTGCTGAAATCGTTTTTCGGTTTTTTCGCGCTATTCGCGGGGTGCGGCGTCGTGCGAAACCGACCGCGGAAGCCGCCAATTCGTGCGAATGAGCATTTTATTTTTTTGCGGCTTGTTGTTTCGCGAGTTTTTTTGCAGTATTCGCGAGCCGCTTGCAGCGCAACACGCGAATTTACCCCAAGGTCGAGTACGGGCGCGGCCATTTTGTTTGCGTGACGTATTTCCGTTTCCGCCCGCTATGTATAATCTCGCGCAGTAAGCGCATTGCGAGTAGAGGTTCGCACGAGATCGCGCGGGAAATCTAGAGGTTCGCACGAGATCGCGAGGAAAATCTCGCGCGAACTTACTTTCGCGCTCGTGAACGGGCGCCGGCCATCTTGTTTTTCATTCATTTCCTGTGTCTGGGCATGGTGTTTAATCCTCTTGGTATCTTTGCCATCCTTTGCTTGTTTTCAGTTTTTTTTTTACGATTTTGCTTCTTATCTATCCCTCTCTTTTCCTAGCTGTATATTTTTGTCTTTTCTGCTATTTTTCTTTACTTTTAAACTACTTTTTTAAACTCTTTTCTTTTCTTCTTCCCTATCCTATTCTTTCTTAATTTTCTACTTCTTCCTACCTTACCTGCCCAGACCATGGTCAAGCCAGGCGCCGTGAAGCTGCCCAGGCACTTGAGGGCCGCAGCGGCGGCGGGGAGTAGTGCTGGACCCAGTGCCAGGACAGCATGCGGGAGATTGAGGGGGGAGCAGGTGACGCGACGGGAGATATTCAGCCCGGAGGAAGTGGGCGCGCTGGTCTACTTCGTCCAGCTCCGCCTGCCCAGGACCATCGCGGGAGGCGGCAGGATCGCGGCCGGCGGCTACAACATGCGGGAGCGCCGGAAGCGGTGGGAGAAGGTGTGCTGGGCCATATCCCACCTCTACGGGGTCCAGCGCACCTACAGCCAGGTCACCCATCGCTGGACGGACCTCCTGGACCGCGAGCGCGACCTGCTGGACCAGCTCGGCTTGGAGATCCCCGGGCTTGGTGAGTAGTAGTAGCCATTTAATCACTCACTACTATGATGTTTTCTCCTGCTCTGTGTTGTTGTATTGCAAATATTTGTTTTTTACATGGAGCAAGCCAATAATGCCGCTGATGACGATTACATTGTAGTTAAATTATATTTCAAAATCTTCTGTGCATTTCAGGTGCACTGCTCTCCTTCTCAGTGGCGTTGCTACTATGCTTATTTGTTTTCTATTTCGTGGTCTCATTGGCCTGAGTAACTATTATGTATGAGTGTACTTTACAGAACTGCGTAATGCTAGACACTAGGGGGCAGATTACATTTACAAGCCCCTTGCGCAACGTTTACGTTGCCTTGCGTGACGCAACAGCGGCGTAAACGTGCCGCATCCCTGCGAGTCATTTACGACATGACACATCTAGGGAGATGCGTCACGTTATAAAGCCATGGGCCTGCACCACAATGGGTGCGTTCCTAGTACGCAGGGTGGGCGGTCCGGCGGCTGTGCGCCTCGCAAAATTGCCTGCGTGAAATCTACAAGATTTAACGCAGGCACTTCTGCGACGCTGCTACGTCAATTCAATTCCTTATGTCTGCTCGAAGCAGGCGAAAGGACTGACACAGCATGTTAAGTATTGGGTGGCCCTGAGCATTACTGGAGTTGCATTGCGTTGGCGACGTGACTCCAGCGATGCGCCGCTCTTACGTGATGAGATGCGTCACGCAAGTGCCTACCCTTGCGCCAGGGTGCGCCGCATTGTAAATGAGGCGCATCTGCCGTGTCGCAAGGGTAGTTTTGCGTGACGCATTTGATCTGGCGCATCTCTGGAGATGCGCCAGAACGCGTAAGTAAGTATGCCCGTAAGGGGCAGAATTGCAATTACCGTCGCATCCCTGCAAAGTAGCAGGGATGCGCCATTAATTGTGCGGCCCGCTACCACCACCAAACATGGTGCGCCGTATTTGCAATGCGGCGCACCATGGGCCCAAAACGTCACCGAAGCTTTACTGCTGGAGTTGCGTCGCAACGATGGCGCAGCTCCAGCAATGCTCTGGGGTACCCTATCTCCCCAATGCTGGGTCAAGCCGTACGTCTGCTTCAAGCAGGTGCAGGGTTTGTGTGACGCATCATTGTCCTAAAGGTGACTGATTGAAATTTTGTAGATTTCCCTCAGCCACTATTAAGATGTGTTCCAGCGCAGGAATGCCCTCCCTTGCGCCGGAACGCCCGCTGATGGCGCAGGGCTTTATAACGGGATGCATCTCCCAAATGCGTCAGGTTGTTATAATATTATACGCCGCACCATGGCGCCCTTTTTTGTTTAGCTGCTGCGTCACAAAAGTCACGCAAGAACGGCGCAAAAGAGCCGCAAGGGGCTTAAATCTGCCCCTTCCTTTGTACCCCTGACAATAAGAAAAATAGTGGCGGTGGATTGATAGTTTGACTATTTAAATGACTGGTAATGTAGCAGGCAACTGTTAGTGTTGTCACTGATCTGACTGAAATCACAATGGAGTTTGTCTGTCACTTTGCGTCTTGCCTGCGGACTGCTGCCTGCCAGTCCTAGGTGAACATTTCAGTACTTTGTTTAGTGAGTTACGTGACTTTCGAAGTCACAGGTCCGCAAATAAATGAAAACTAACCCTAATCAATATAATTTCGCGGAAATATTTTGTTATTGTTCTTTTGAAATGTTTGATTTGGTTGACATTGACAAGCAACAATCATCCATGTTTTCTGTTCTTTCTTTCATGTTGTACGTCAGCTCCCCCCAGGGGCGAGAGGAGGACACAGGAGCAGCAGGCGGCGGATGCTGTTCAACAGGGCCAGGATCGGGCAGGCGAGGGCTCCTCTGCTGGCCCCAGTAAGTTTTCATTTTAGACTAGTACCTATTTTTCCTAGCGTTCCTCATTTGACTTTTTTCAAAATTGTCTTTGCTCTTCTTGTAGACTGTATCTAAATTCTTATCCTGCCTCTACTATGACTCCCTGTGGTATTGCTAGATTATTCTTATTAGTCTGTCTGTGTAGCTAACTAAGATTGCACGGTTGGCGAAACTCCCATGATTCTAGTCAGCAATAGCTCTATCAACTTAGTGCAGTCCTCTGGGATTGTCCATAATGTCTTTTGAAGTGTTCTATCTGGACTCATGCTTGCAAAAATTGCAAAACCTTTCGCTCAGTCACTCTAGTCTGGACCAAAATACACAGATTGTATTTAAGTTTAAAAGCTTTATTAAAAGTAAACACATTTATTAAAATGAAGTCATAATAAAACTAAACGTTTAACTGATAATGGAAAAGTGGTTAGTGATGACGATTAATTGAAGACATTTCTTGTGGTCGAGCCGAGCTCTCACCTGGTTTCAACTTGATCTTGTTGTTAGAAGTCCATCTTCTGTCTGTGTGGAGAAAAATGGTGCGTGTTAAAAAAACAGCCTTCATCAGTTGTGCCAAAAAGTGCAGCAAGACAACCTTCCCTGGAAAAAGGGACATTTTTTTTAACTTTAACGTAGACAGTCACAAATTACATTGTTTTCACATGTCTTCATTCCTAGACCAAAGACTAGTGAGTGCTTTATTCTAACATTCTTAAATGTACTTTGTAGGTGGAACATCTGGTGGCGGGGCCAGTGTAGAGGTGGTGGTGCTCGACACGGAGGCGGAGGGCGATTCTTCAGGGGAGGAGGCGGCGGCTGTGAGAGTTGAGACGGTGGTGGTGGCGGCCAGAGGTAAGCTCTTATATATTCCTTACTTATTGAGATTGAAGACTAGCTGGGAAGGCAAGAATATGAGATGCATGGCTGGGTGAATGATGAAGCAATGATGGGTGGAAGGACAACAGCCTGGGTGGGTGACACAGAAACTGTATGTGTCCATATACCTGGATCATGCTACTATCTGACTCTTAGATAGCATATGTGTATCTAGAGCAGGGGTACTCATAGTACGGCCCGCGGGCCGGTGGTGGCCCGGCAAGCCTTCCTTGGCGGTGCACAGACCTTGCAGACAATCACTGCTCCCCCGGCCCCCACAGAGCAGAGGCTTTTTTGTATTTCACCTGTTAGCGCCCCTGCATCTCCACTCTGACAATCACTGCTCCCCCGGCCCCCACAGAGCAGAGTGGAGATGCAAGGCCACAAAGAGGTGAAATAGAACAAAGCCTCTGCTCTGTGGGGCCGGGCAAGCAGTGATTGTCAGGGTGGAGAAGCAGGGGCGCTACAACAAACAAAGCCTCAATAAAATGTTAATGGTCTTTTAAAGACCTGTTAAGTACTTTGGTGTTGTTGTCTGTGTGTGCGCGTTGAGGAAGCGGTCTCAACCCGGGCTGAAGGCTGACACAGATAGACACACACACAGTGAGATGACAGAGGGGGAGGTAGAGGGAGGGCAGGAGGGAGAGAGAGATGGAGAGGGAGGGCAGGAGGGAGAGCAGGAGGGAGAGAGCTGTATGTAAATGCTGGGTCTGGTGGCTCAGTGGGTGAGGGCATCTGCTGCAGGGACCTGTGTGCAACCTCATGGTCACAAGTTATCGTTTTGCTTTAGCCCCGCCCCCTCTGACTCCGCCCGCACCAGTGCGGCCCTCGGCCCCAAACTACACTGTAAATGTAGCCCCTGAGAGAAAGTTTGTGAGTACCCATGATCTAGAGAGAGTAGACGGTCAGTGGATGAACTAAGTGTAACTTTGAAGAGCATGTAACACTGCACCCGCACGTCCGTTCCAGTGTAGGAAAGGCAAGGAAAAGAACTTTTAATTTTGTCCAAATACTACCATCAATAGTAGCAGTAGTTTGTATTGCAAGCACTGCATAGATCCGGTTATTACGGTGGCCACTCCCTACCTCTCTTAATAAGTTTAGTAGTACTCAGTCATTCATGTGTGGATGTATCACTGGTCACTCAATAAAAAGCAAAGCACCTAAAGTCATCCCATATATAAGCAAAAACATCCCATGTGAAGTGATAGATAATCAGATTATTTATCTTCTTCAATTTTCCTTTTCTAGTACTCATTTCCACTGTAGGGTGAAAGTTAAATTAATTAAGCAGTAGCCCTTGAGTTGTAACAGAGTATTCTCAGTGCCACCCGTAATAGAAAAGTAAGAGCTTCACCACCTGCATGTACTGGACGGGTACAGTAACGCAACGCAAGTCTAGGTCACTCCTCATGGCGTGCGTCTCTTTTTCTCGGGTGCAAGTTTACTGCGCTGGCATTATGCCGGCTTGCAGAAGATAACGTACCAATTTTCCAAAACAAGAGACAAGAAGAAGAATAAGACTGGTGTACTTTCATAGTCGACTCCAATGGAAGTCCATAGTGCTCGTAGAATTTGTTCCTTAAACTCCCACTAATGTTAGAGCAAGGATGAAGAAGTGTGAGGTTAGATAGATACTGGCCTCAATAGTTATGTAATGCGTTTGCAAGTTGCTAGTTGTAGTGCAACACAAATTTCTGCTGAATGATTGAGTTAATCTTAAGGAGCATTGGTTACAGACTATGTCTTTCTTTCTTCATATAGGTTCTCCTTCCAAACGAACAAGGAGGAAGGAGCTGGCTAGAGCGGCCCGGCAACGGAGGATCGATGCCACTGTGGCCGAATATCGGCGGCTGGTGGCCCTGGAGGACGAAGAAAGTGTGCAGTCGACCACAACAACTACGTCGTCTGCATCGGCCTCCGTTCCCCCACGGGCTGCCAGTGCCACCCAGCACAGTGGTCCACCCAGACTGAGCCGGGCTGCCAAAGCCAAACGCCACCGCCGAGTAGCAAGGACAACAGCTACAGCTTCCTCTCACAGCCGTTGCACCTACAAGGCATTGAAGGCACGCCTGCGCCGCAGTACCCTGATGGTGTCCCGCCTCCAGCAGGAACTCCACCACTTTTCCAACCAGTTGGAGGGGCTCCGCGTAGAGCACGCCTTGCTCCGCCAGGAGCATGATGCCCTGGCCCAAAAAGTTGACAGCATCCACCCATAGTGTCCCTTGCCCCTTTTTTAGAGACTTTTGGGGGGTGGGAATTGGGAGTTGGGTTTTTGGGGACTTTTGAAGGACAATCGTTGGGGTTAGGGAGGGTCTTGCGGGAGATTATTTTGTTAGGGATATAAATATACTTTTTCAAACTTTATCTGAGCATACCCATTTCTTACTGCTTGCCTGGTGGGTGGGGGTTTAACGTTGACTTTGTTTTCCTGAAAGTTTAGTTCCATTTTCTTCCTTTAAGTGTAAATGCCCAAATGTTTTCAACACTAAGTGCCTCTCACAGACTAAGTGAAGTGAATTCAAGAGTCCTAGGACTTTAGTAGTACTACCTTCAGTCTCTCGTCTCTCGTACTAATACTCCATTATACCCCCAAACCACCAAACGCTTATCTTACCTGTAATTTGTGTTTGAAAGTAGGGCTAGACCCAGGGCTGGCTCCACGGGAAACAGCGAATATGGTTGGCAATCTTGGTCGGATAAAATTTCCTCATAGCGGTGGTACTAGTGGTGTGACACAGTGGCAGTTGCATGCCTATGAAAAAAAAGAAAATGAAATCTGGTTTGTCCTCCTGAGCAATTCAACGGTACAACTGAGAATATAGCAGGTGACAGAAGTACAGTAGAACAGTGCCACATTGTAGCCTAACAAATGGTAAAGTATAACTACTAATTCGGTTGAAGTTCTTTCACATTAGCAATGGTTCTTTGTCAAGCAGAGTAAGAATATATCCTCGGATTTCTTCACCAGCCTGTTGCTATCACCTTATCCTCCCCAGCAAGTGTGTGGATTTATTGCTGTTATTTAGTCACACATCAATCAAAACCACACAGCCCGGGGGAAGAGGGTTAGGGTTTGAAAAATGGATGGGTACAGGGGTTTTTGGGAAAGGTTTTGGGAGACAAGAAAAAATAGCACAGCATAGACAAACAATTGTGAACATAAACAAATCTTTGGGTACAAACCTATCCATCAATCTTTGAAAGTGCATGCACTACTGCATACATGTCAGTGAAAAGTAAGTAGTACATTCGACAACTGTGGAAGAAAGAATGCGACAGTACAGGGCCTGTGTGGAATTATTGATAACGATATTCAACATAAGGTCTCTGTAGCCAGATACCCGAGAGCCTTGCTGGTCACTATAAATCCATTCACAACAACACTCAATGGGGTTGGTCTGGAAGGTATAGTAGATAGAAAAGGAGAAATTGCTTTTTTTCTAGGTGTCCCCTCACTCACCAGGGTTGCCCCTTGGTGACATGCTTCATCATTGGGGCCATCCCAGTCCTCTACGGCCTGGGGCGTGCTGCGACTTGCGAATTACGTAGGAGCACTTACAAATGACTATGTGTGGTGCAGATGTGATAGTGGAGTGGACTAAGTGATGTGTTAAGGGATCAATTTAGAAGCAGAGAGAGATCCAAGAAATGCAGTCACAGTCAGAGAAAAAGGCAAGGGATACTGTATCTATGTGGTTGTAGTGGTCCTGTTGGAAGTGGTAAGTAAGTTGCCTGCAGAAAAAAAATCCTCCTATTAGCGGCACTCCTCCATTGCAGCCGACGCTTCGTCCATCGATGTTGGTCACCAGAAGACACCCTGTAAAAAAAAGCACAGCATAGACAAACAATGGAACATAAACAATTCTTTGGGTACAAACCTATCCATCAATCTTTGAAAGTGCATGCACTACTGCATGCATGTCAGTGAAAAGTAAGTAGTACATTCGACAACTGTGGAAGAAAGAATGCGACAGTACAGGGCCTGTGTGGAATTATTGATAACGATATTCAACATAAGGTCTCTGTACTTAGCCAGATACCCGAGAGCCTTGCTGGTCACTATAAATCCATTCACAACAACACTCAGTGGGGTTGGTCTGGAAGGTATAGTAGATAGAAAAAGAGAAATTGCTTGTTTTCTAGGTGTCCCCTCACTCACCAGGGTTGCCCCTTGGTGACATGCTTCATCATTGGGGCCATCCCAGTCCTCTACGGCCTGGGGCGTGCTGCGACTTGCGAATTACGTAGGAGCACTTACAAATGACTATGTGTGGTGCAGATGTGATAGTGGAGTGGACTAAGTGATGTGTTAAGGTATCAATTTAGAAGCAGAGAGAGATCCAAGAAATGCAGTCACAGTCAGAGAAAAAGGCAAGGGATACTGTATCTATGTGGTTGTAGTGGTCCTGTTGGAAGTGGTAAGTAAGTTGCCTGCAGAAAAAAAAACCTCCTATTAGCGGCACTCCTCCATTGCAGCCGACGCTTCGTCCATCGATGTTGGTCACCAGAAGACACCCTGTCCACTGCCTGCCTGATGCTGAATTGTGGCTCGCTACTGTGAAGCCTGACTCCATCCTTTTTTCCCCATTGCAGAGACTGAAACCCGGCCTGTAATTATTCAACGAAAAACAGGAAGTGATATAATATTACAACACCACTGATAAATAAATATAAGGTATGTAGGCTGTGGAGTGCAAAAAGTCACAATTTGATTTTCCTAGTAGACAGTACAATATTTTTGAAAGTGCGTACTCTGAGTCACCTTTTGAAGGATAAATAAGTATGGGCAAATTAATGTAGCGGATCTTGCCCCTCAAGCTAGGTGTACTGTAAACTGTGTTTTAGAACAAAATTAGATCTTCCTAGCAGTGCTCCCACCCAGACCCTTACTAAAGCCAGTCCCAAAAATGTAGAAGACCCCCAATCAAATCTCAAAAAACGAGGCCTAGCAGAAAACTGGTGACAAAACTTACTTTGAAAGTAAAAGTAGGCCGAAGTACCCCCTTACCCACCGTGGATTGCATTCAAACCACTTGCAAGCAACCAAGCAAAAGTAGCCATAGCCAGCATCGCTCCAAGACTCGAAATCCCCCCCACTCAAACACATGCAATAGAAATACTGCTAACCCTAACGAACCCTAAGTTAAGAATAGTGGCAAAGGTTTTCTTTAACTATGCCAAATCCCCCCTTTCCCACCATGGATTTTCTTCAAATGACTTGCAACCAAAATTACACATTCTCACGAGTGCTCTAAGACCCCAGAACTCAGTTGCAAAAATCTAGAACACCCCGAAACACATGCAATCCTGCTGCTAGGGCTAACCCTAACGAACCCTAAGTTACAAAAAGTGCCAAAAGGCTTTTCCGCGAGGCTTTTGTCCCAACCACTTCTACCCGGTATTAGACCTTCCCAGGAATGCCCCAAGACACGCCAACCCACCCGCCAAGAAGCATAACACCCCCAAACAGGCCAAAAGCATAATCTCATACTTGCAATATTTCTCGGCCTTCGGTCCAAACGCGCTGCGTAGCTAGGCCATAAGTCGGGGTTGCCACGACGGATTTCCTGAAAAGCAAATGCAATCAAGATTAGAGTGTCCCAGCAGTGCTCCCAGACCACGAAACTCACCCACAAACATCAGGAAGCCCCCCAAACAGGCCCCCGAAAACGCTACATTGAGCAAAATGTCAGAAATAGCCAAAAAAAAATCGGCCTGGATTTTGTCCCAACCACTTCTACCCGGTATTAGACCTTCCCAGGAATGCCCCAAGACATACCAACCCACCCGCCAAGAAGCATAACACCCCCAAACAGGCCAAAAGCAAAATCTCATACTTGCAATATTTCTCGGCCTTCGGTCCAAACGCACTGCGTAGCTAGGCCATAAGTCGGGGTTGCCATGACGGATTTCCTGAAAAGCAAATGCAATCAAGATTAGAGTGTCCCAGCAGTGCTCCCAGACCACGAAACTCACCCACAAACAGACGGAACCCCCCCTAAGAGCACCTCAAAGGCAAGCAAGTCATCAAAAACACAAAAAAAATTCCGCCTGGGGTTTTGTCCAAAACACTTTTATCCGGTATTAGAGCTTCCCAGCAATGGCCCCAGAGCCGTCAACCCAGGAGAAAACGAGTAGAAGACCCCCAAACAGCCAAAGAGCAAAAGTACAAAAATGGGGACTTAGTAAATTTTTCACAAATTTCACAAATCACTCCGCGCGCGCTCTGCAGCTAGGCCCTAACTCCCCTCTGCCACCATGGATTTGCTTCAAACCTCTTGCAAAGTAAAGTATATATAGCCAGCAGTGCGCCCAGACCCCGAAACCCACCCACAAACACCAAGAAGTCCCCCAAACAGGCCCCCGAAAACGCTACATTGAGCAAAATGTCAGAAATAGCCCAAAAAAAATCGGCCTGGATTTTGTCCCTACCACTTCTACCCGGTATTAGACCTTCCCAGGAATGTCCCAAGACCCGCCAACCCACCCGCCAAGAAGCATAACACCCCCAAACAGGCCAAAAGCAAAATCTCATACTTGCAATATTTCTCGGCCTTCGGTCCAAACGCGCTGCGTAGCTAGGCCATAAGTCGGGGTTGCCACCACGGATTTCCTGAAAAGCAAATGCAATCAAGATTAGAGTGTCCCAGCAGTGCTCCCAGACCACGAAACTCACCCACAAACACCAGGAAGCCCCCCAAACAGGCCCCCGAAAACGCTACATTGAGCAAAATGTCAGAAATAGCCAAAAAAAAATCAGCCTGGATTTTGTCCCAACCACTTCTACCCGGTATTAGACCTTCCCAGGAATGCCCCAAGACACGCCAACCCACCCGCCAAGAAGCATAACACCCCCAAACAGGCCAAAAGCAAAATCTCATACTTGCAATATTTCTCGGCCTTCGGTCCAAACGCACTGCGTAGCTAGGCCATAAGTCGGAGTTGCCACGACGGATTTCCTGAAAAGCAAATGCAATCAAGATTAGAGTGTCCCAGCAGTGCTCCCAGACCAAGAAACTCACCCACAAACACCAGGAAGCCCCCCAAACAGGCCCCCGAAAACGCTACATTGAGCAAAATGTCAGAAATAGCCAAAATAAAATCGGCCTGGATTTTGTCCCAACCACTTCTACCCGGTATTAGACCTTCCCAGGAATGCCCCAAGACACGCCAACCCACCCGCCAAGAAGCATAACACCCCCAAACAGGCCAAAAGCAAAATCTCATACTTGCAATATTTCTCGGCCTTCGGTCCAAACGCACTGCGTAGCTAGGCCATAAGTCGGGGTTGCCACGACGGATTTCCTGAAAAGCAAATGCAATCAAGATTAGAGTGTCCCAGCAGTGCTCCCAGACCACGAAACTCACCCACAAACAGACGGAACCCCCCCTAAGAGCACCTCAAAGGCAAGCAAGTCATCAAAAACACAAAAAAAATTCCGCCTGGGATTTGGTCCAAAACACTTTTATCCGGTTTTAGAGCTTCCCAGCAATGGCCCCAGAGCCGTCAACCCAGGAGAAAACGAGTAGAAGACCCCCAAACAGCCAAAGAGCAAAAGTACAAAAATGGGGACTTAGTCAATTTTTCACAAATTTCCCAAATCACTCCGCGCGCGCTCTGCAGCTAGGCCCTAACTCCCCTCTGCCACCATGGATTTGCTTCAAACCTCTTGCAAAGTAAAGTATATATAGCCAGCAGTGCGCCCAGACCCCGAAACCCACCCACAAACACCAGGAAGCCCCCCAAACAGGCCCCCGAAAACGCTACATTGAGCAAAATGTCAGAAATAGCCAAAAAAAAATCGGCCTGGATTTTGTCCCAACCACTTCTACCCGGTATTAGACCTTCCCAGGAATGCCCCAAGACACGCCAACCCACCCGCCAAGAAGCATAACACCCCCAAAAAGGCCAAAAGCAAAATCTCATACTTGCAATATTTCTCGGCCTTCGGTCCAAACGCGCTGCGTAGCTAGGCCATAAGTCGGGGTTGCCACGACGGATTTCCTGAAAAGCAAATGCAATCAAGATTAGAGTATCCCAGCAGTGCTCCCAGACCACGAAACTCACCCACAAACAGACGGAACCCCCCCTAAGAGCACCTCAAAGGCAAGCAAGTCATCAAAAACACAAAAAAATTTCCGCCTGGGATTTGGTCCAAAACACTTTTATCCGGTATTAGAGCTTCCCAACAATGGTCCCAGAGCCGTCAACTCACCTGCAAAGAGGTACAACAACACCCCCACAAGTGCTGAGTCTTTCTTCATTGGGCGTAAACCAGCCCTCTGGTTTGATGGAAATAGGAGTCTGGAGGAGGAGGATAGAGGAGCATGTTCTTCTGAACTTGTGAACCTGAGGAATGCAGACTGCGGCAACTTCAAATCAATTAGCAAACCAGCGAAGACAGTTCTGCTGATGGGCTTGATTTTGTGATTATCTGATTAAAGTTTGAAATATATTAACTGTGCACAACAAAGAAAGACAGACACACAGGAATAAAAGTGAATAGGGACGAAAAAGAAAGTTATTGATTCGTTGTCTCATTTTCAGGGCTCGGTATCACGGTCCAGGAATGAGAATAAGGCTTCGTCATCATACTCTGCGAATTCAGGCAGGGTGAGCTCAGTGTCACCTGACAGAGTAGAAATTCCCTCATCTATGTTGCAGGCCACCTCCTCTTCATCCGGCACGCTCTCTCGTACTCTGAAATCTGGTGGTATGAGGTGCTGATTCATCTTGATCATTGTTAACCTCTCCACATTTTTGGGCGAGAGGCGGCTCCGTTTGGGAGTTACAATGCCACCAGCAGCACTGAAAACCCGTTCAGAAGACACGCTTGCGAGTGGGCAAGACAAGTAGTTTAAAGCCAGGTTGGTGAGCTGTGGCCACAATTCTTTTTTCCCATGCCAATACGCCAATGGGTCAGAATTAACATAGACCTCTGTTGAGTCATTCAGATAGTCCTTCACCATCGACTCAAGGTCCTCATCCAAGGTTCCTCCACTTTGCTTAGCTCTTGCTGTGCCTCTGACCTTTTGAGAACCAAACCCACGCAGAGCTAGCCAATCCTCTTCAGCCTCCAATGTTTCTGTTGTGTTTCGTGCAGATGATCCGGTTGCCGGTGTCTTTAACGGCTGAGAGGTCACTTGTGCCACAGCCACAGGTGCAGAAGTGGATTGTTTTGACTGGGGATGGCCTGCTGATGTACTGCCATTTCCTTCAATTTCCAGCCGTTCTGTTTCAAACCTCTTGGCTGACAAGGCTAGCCAACGTTTGTACTTTGGAACATGTTCGTCATCAAAAGGAAAGAATGCTTGGCCTGCCAGCGCCTTTTTGTAGCGTGGATCCAGAATAGTAGCACAAATGTAATGCTGTTCTGAGTGGATCTTTTTAAGACGTTCATCACCTTGTAGGAGCTCTAATAATTGCTCAGCCAGAAGCAAAGAGTCTTGGTTTTTGTCATCTTTTTCAAACACAGAACACACCTCCTTCAGTTGGTCCTCCAGCATGTACAACAATGGGATAGCTTTTCCCAAATTAGAGTCCTCCTTGCTGACTGCACGCGTGAAGAACTCAAAAGGACGAAGCATGCGTGTCAGGCTTTGAACTATGTTCCATTGCGGCCCACCCATCCTCAGCTCCTCTGTACCCTCTGTAAGGAAATATTGATCGAGTTCCGTATACTGCTCATACAGACGCTCAAGCATGTAGAAGGTTGAGTTCCAACGTGTTACCACCTCCTGGATGAGTGCTTTCACTGGCATTTTACGTTGATATAGCAGGCTCCTCAGCTGCTTCCGGGCCTTAAAAGAATGGCTGAAATGCTTGCACATTTTTCGGCAGTTGTCCAATACACTGTACGCTGCACTGGCTTTATTAGCCAAGAATTTTTGGACAACCAGGTTTATACAGTGCGCCAAACACGGCACTCTGAAATAGTAACCGTCCCTCATGGCCTTAACTATATTGGCGCCATTGTCCGTGGAAACATAACCAACCCGGCGTTTTAGTGGGGACAGCCAGTTAAGGACCTTTGTGTTAAAGACATCCAAAATGTTTTCTGCTGTGTGACGTTTCTCCAAACCAAACATGGCTAGTGTTGCATGTTTCCGAGCAGCTTTAAAAACAATGTTCGTGTCAACACCTGTGTTTAGCTTTGCTTTAGCCCCTGAAAAAGAGACCCAGTGTGCAGTGATGCACATGTAATCAGCGCCTGCGCCACTGGTCCACATGTCTGTTGTCAGATGTATAGTGTGAACAGCACTCTTTTGCAAAGCTGCCCCAATCACCTTCAGAACATCTTCATGTAGTGCTGGAACCGCAACTCGGGCAAAATAGAACCGGCTAGGAACCTTCTATTTAGGGCAGAGCGCTGCCACTAATTCTAGAAAACCAACCCCTTCTACAAAAGAAAAAGGGAGAAGGTCCAGAGCTAGCATTTTAGCCAGCTTAGTGTTATACAGACGCGTCATTGGGTGGTTGCGTTCATATTGCGCTTCTGTAAACAACATCTTTTTAATGTTGCCCTGGACCAAGGATTTACGGGATGATGATGATATCTTCGACCCAGTTACGCTCGCTGATGAACTTTTCCGCATTGATGTCTCACTCTCTCCCACACTCTTAGTGTGGCTCACATGGGGTGTGCTGCTGACAGGGGTACTGGGTGTAAGTGAAGTGTTTGAATCGTCTTCTTCCTCCTCGTCATTATCAGATGAAACAGCATTACGTGCAATTCCGGCTTCCTCGATCGCCTGTAGGTGCGCAAACCATTTGACAGCGTGCTTTCTTTCAAGATGACCTCTCTGGCCTCCGGTACCATAGTTGGAACCCAACTTACCACGACTAACTCGAAGCTTACACATGCTACAAATGGCTACGGTTTCATTTTTTGGGCAAACACTAAAGAAGTCCCAAACTGCAGACTTGAAATGTCTTTGGGGGCCGGAGGAGGCGGCGATACTGGTGGTGGTGGTCCTGCTGCTAATGCCAGATGAAGTGGAGGATGTGGATTGCCGAACTTCAGTACGTTTTGCACTTTCACCACCACGAATTGAGGTCGAGGACGAGGTGGGTACCTTCTTGCGAGGAAGAAATATGGAAGCGGTAGGTTTTGGTGTACTACTTAACTCCAAATCTAATGATTCCATTTCCATTGCCTCCTCGCCGACATCATCATCACGCTCAGCAGCTTCTCGGGATAGGGTCAAAATGTCTCTTTGCTGCATGCCCGGTGGGGCTGCAGTGACCTTTGTGATGACTGGCTCGTCGTCATCGTGAGAGGCTTCATCACCAGCAGTATCTGTCACTTCTTGTTGAGCCTCATCACACTCCATAGGTATGAGTTTTTGGACGACCTTCCTTTTACGCTTAGGTACCTGTGTCAGATCATGGTGTGCCTCACTGTCAGACCGCAGTTGTGGTTCCCAAGACAGATCACTTGCATCAGAACGAGGTGGGCTTGAAGAAGATGTAGACACCCCCCTTGATCTTTTCCTTGCTAGGGATGTGGAAGACAATGAATGATCATCAGGAGGAGTGGCTTCCAATGATACCTCGGCTTCATTGTCGATTTCCTGATGTGCCCCTACTTCGGGAGGAACAACTATTGTGGGCACTTGTGAACCTCCATGCACCTTTGCTTGCGCATCTCCTTTTGCTGCCTCTCCTTCCACATGTACTTGGGCGTGTCCTTGCACATGGTGTTGTTGTTGCGGCTGTGGTTGTTCAACACTTGTCAGATGAGTTACAACAACCTGTGTTGATTCAGGGACATTGCTGCTACTTTCTTGCGATGAGCCAACATCACTGGTCGATGGTGATTGGAGAAGTACACTGACTGCCTCTGAAGCACTCAAGGGTTTTGACTTAAGTTGGCGTGGTGGTGGAGGCACTGAACCCAATGGAGCAGGGGTGCTGCTCCCAGCTTGGTCCCCAGCAGATCCTGCTGCTGCAGGCGTACTTTTTTTTTTTTCTCCCAAAAAACGTGGCGGGTGGCACACCAGCCTCTTTGGTAACTTGCTTCTTCTGCTCCTTACTAGCAACTTTCTTGCTAGAGGAGCTACGGAGACCTTTCTTTGGGGCCATCTTCTTCAGAGCAGGTCAGATAGCAGGCCGCAGTTGCACGAATTGTAGAGTTGTCTGAGGCCAGACGTGACGTCGCGTGACGTTATGCTGCACACACACACCGCTGCAGGACTTCTTCCTGGCACTGGTGGTTCTCTTAAGTCTTGTGCACCTAAAAAAAATGGAAGACAGAGGAACATCAGTTCAGTTATACAGCACAAAAAAATCGAAAAACACTGCAAAATCAGCACAATCCCATTCCATCCATGCCCTCCATGATGTTTAAGTTCAAGACAGCCCACAGAAAGACTAGGCCCATGCAAGACTCACTACCCCTGGGCATAAATAAAGGTTGAAAAGTAGGCAAAATGGTTGGAGGCCTAACAACAAAGCCTGCATTCAAAATGGCCACTTGCCTGCCAGCACATGGCCAGTGCCTGTAGCTGCACTCAAAATGGCCACCAGCCACATGGCCTGTCCCTCCCCATGAACACCCCCAAAAATCGAAAAACACTGCAAAATCAGCACAATCCCATTCCATCCATGCCCTCCATGATGTTTAAGTTCAAGACAACCCACAGAAAGACTAGGCCCATGCAAGACTCACTACCCCTGGGCATAAATAAAGGTTGAAAAGTAGGCAAAATGGTTGGAGGCCTAACAACAAAGCCTGCATTCAAAATGGCCACTTGCCTGCCAGCACATGGCCAGTGCCTGTAGCTGCACTCAAAATGGCCACCAGCCACATGGCCTGTCCCTCCCCATGAACACCCCCAAAAATCGAAAAACACTGCAAAATCAGCACAATCCCATTCCATCCATGCCCTCCATGATGTTTAAGTTCAAGACAACCCACAGAAAGACTAGGCCCATGCAAGACTCACTACCCCTGGGCATAAATAAAGGTTGAAAAGTAGGCAAAATGGTTGGAGGCCTAACAACAAAGCCTGCATTCAAAATGGCCACTTGCCTGCCAGCACATGGCCAGTGCCTGTAGCTGCACTCAAAATGGCCACCAGCCACATGGCCTGTCCCTCCCCATGAACACCCCCAAAAATCGGAAAACACTGCAAAATCAGCACAATCCCATTCCATCCATGCCCTCCATGATGTTTAAGTTCAAGACAACCCACAGAAAGACTAGGCCCATGCAAGACTCACTACCCCTGGGCATAAATAAAGGTTGAAAAGTAGGCAAAATGGTTGGAGGCCTAACAACAAAGCCTGCATTCAAAATGGCCACTTGCCTCCCAGCACATGGCCAGTGCCTGTAGCTGCACTCAAAATGGCCACCAGCCACATGGCCTGTCCCTCCCCATGAACACCCCCAAAAATCGAAAAACACTGCAAAATCAGCACAATCCCATTCCATCCATGCCCTCCATGATGTTTAAGTTCAAGACAACCCACAGAAAGACTAGGCCCATGCAAGACTCACTACCCCTGGGCATAAATAAAGGTTGAAAAGTAGGCAAAATGGTTGGAGGCCTAACAACAAAGCCTGCATTCAAAATGGCCACTTGCCTCCCAGCACATGGCCAGTGCCTGTAGCTGCACTCAAAATGGCCACCAGCCACATGGCCTGTCCCTCCCCATGAACACCCCCAAAAATCGAAAAACACTGCAAAATCAGCACAATCCCATTCCATCCATGCCCTCCATGATGTTTAAATTCAAGACAACCCACAGAAAGACTGGGCCCATGCAAGACTCACTACCCCTGGGCATAAATAAAGGTTGAAAAGTAGGCAAAATGGTTGGAGGCCTAACAACAAAGCCTGCATTCAAAATGGCCACTTGCCTGCCAGCACATGGCCAGTGCCTGTAGCTGCACTCAAAATGGCCACCAGCCACATGGCCTGTCCCTCCCCATGAACTCCCCCAAAAATCGAAAAACACTGCAAAATCAGCACAATCCCATTCCATCCATGCCCTCCATGATGTTTAAGTTCAAGACAACCCACAGAAAGACTAGGCCCATGCAAGACTCACTACCCCTGGGCATAAATAAAGGTTGAAAAGTAGGCAAAATGGTTGGAGGCCTAACAACAAAGCCTGCATTCAAAATGGCCACTTGCCTGCCAGCACATGGCCAGTGCCTGTAGCTGCACTCAAAATGGCCACCAGCCACATGGCCTGTCCCTCCCCATGAACAGCCCCAAAAATCGAAAAACACTGCAAAATCAGCACAATCCCAATCCATCCATGCCCTCCATGATGTTTAAATTCAAGACAACCCACAGAAAGACTAGGCCCATGCAAGACTCACTACCCCTGGGCATAAATAAAGGTTGAAAAGTAGGCAAAATGGTTGCAGGCCTAACAACAAAGCCTGCATTCAAAATGGCCACTTGCCTGCCAGCACATGGCCAGTGCCTGTAGCTGCACTCAAAATGGCCACCAGCCACATGGCCTGTCCCTCCCCATGAACACCCCCAAAAATCGAAAAACACTGCAAAATCAGCACAATCCCATTCCATCCATGCCCTCCATGATGTTTAAGTTCAAGACAGCCCACAGAAAGACTAGGCCCATGCTAGACTCAAATACCCCTGGTGAAAAGGCCACAAGTACAGCCCCAAAAAACGAAAATCACTAAAAAATCACCACAATCCAATGCCATCCATGCCCTCCATGATGTTTACATTAAAGAGACCCCACAGAAAGACTCAGTCCATGCACCACTCACTACCCCTGGGCAAAAGGCCCCAACAGCAGCCAAAAAAATCGAAAAACACACTAAAATCAGCACAATCCCATGCCATCCATGCCCTCCATGATGTTCACATTATAGAGACCCCTCAGAAAGACTCAGTCCACCCACCACAGAGTACCCCTGGGCAAAAGGCCCCAAAACAGTCCAAAAATCGAAAATGCCAAAATTTTTGTTGCAGCAACTGTAATGCCCCAAACAAACTTACTTGTAAAATTTCTAATCCAACAATGATCCAAAGAAAGTCAAAAAGGCCTCAAATCCAAATATCCAGCAGCATCCACAAAAAGTATTCCTTCCAGCTCCAGATCCAAATGAAAAGTGACCAGGAGATGGACAAAGCACTGGGAGGAGCCTGCTGGACAGGAACAGGAAGTTGAAGACTGTGGGGCACTTCCTTCCTCCCACCCCCCTCCCCCCTCCCCAAAATGGACTCCTCGCTAAAAAAGTGCAGGCAAATGTCAACCTAAGGAGTTATTCAGATAAAAATCATCATTTCAAGAAGGTTTATGCTGCTTGCTGGTGGATTTCTTGTGCAGAATTGCACATTTTATATTTTCGTTTGTGCGAGATTCTTGCTGCTCGCCGCATCTCAAATCTCGCAATTGCGAAGTACCGCGAGACGTGATCTCGCTGTACTCGCGTTGACAAACTCTCGCTCGCAAGCCGCGATGACGTAATCGCGCTCGCCAAATCCCGCGGGATCACACAGCAAGATCCAAAATGGCGCAGCACTCGCAAACTATCGAGAAAAACAACCCGGCAAACGATGATAAACGCCGCGCGCCGCAAAAATTGTATCACCAACGCCGCGCGCCGCAAAAAAAATCCGCTGCGTGCGAATTTGCGGATTTTGCGAGAAATTCGCAAATCTCGCGGATTGCGAATTTCCCGAAAATCCGCAAAATCCGCGAGCGTAACGGATTTTCCGCCCATGCTTACCACTGACGCGTCTGTATAACACTAAGCTCTGGACCTTCTCCCTTTTTCTTTTGTAGAAAGGGTTGGTTTTTTAGAATTAGTGGCAGCGCTCTGCCCTAAATGGAAGGTTCCTAGCCGGTTCTATTTTGCCAGAGTTGCGGTTCCAGCACTACATGAAGATGTGCTGGAGGTGATTGGGGCAGCTTTGCAGAAGAGTGCTGTTCACACTATATATCTGACAACAGACATGTGGACCAGTGGCGCAGGCGCTGATTACATGTGCATCACTGCACACTGGGTCTCTTTTTCAGGGGTTAAAGCAAAGCTAAACGCAGGTGTTGACCCGGACCAAGTTTTTAAAGCTGCTCGAAAACATGCAACACTAGCCATGTTTGGCTTGGAGAAACGTCACACAGCACAAAACATTTTGGATGAGTTTAACACAAAGGTCCTTCACTGGCTGTCCCCAAAAAAACGCCAGATTGGTTATGTGTCCATGGATAATGGCGCCAATGTAGTTAAGGCCATGGAGCTGGGTCACTATTTCAGAGTGCCGTGTTTGGCGCACTGTATAAACCTGGTTGTTAAAAAATTCTTGAGTGATAAAGACAGTCCAGCGTGCGAGGTAGTGGACACCTGCCGAAAAATGTGCAACCATTTCAGCCATTCTTTTAAGGCCCGGAAGCATCTGAGGAGCCTGCTACATGAACGTCGAATGCCAGTGAAAGCACTCATCCAGGAGGTGGCAACACGTTGGAACTCAACCTTCTACATGCTTGAGCATCTGTATGAGCAGTATACGGTACTCGATCACTATTTCTTAAAACAGGGTACAGCTCAGAAGGACCTGAGGATGGGTGCGGCGCAATGGGAAATAGTTAAAAGCCTGACAGACATGCTTCGTCCTTTTGAGGTCTTCACGCGTGCAGTCAGCAAGGAGGACTGTAATTTGGGAAAAGCTATCCCATTGTTGTACATGCTGGAGCACCAACTGAAGGAGGTGTCTTCTGTGTTTCAAAAAGATGAAAAAAAACAACACCCTTTTGTTTTGGGGGAGAAATTATTAGAGCGCCTACAAGGTGATGAACGTCTTAAAATGATCCACTCAGAACAGCATTACATTTGTGCTACTATTCTGGATCCACGTTAAGAAAAAGGCGCTGACAGGCCAAGCATTCTTTCCTTTTGCTGATGAAGATGTTACAAAGTACAAACATTGGCTAGCCTTGTCAGCCAAGAGGTTTGAAAGAGAACGGCAGAAAATTGAAGGAAAAGGCAGTACATCAGCATCAGCAGGCCATCCCCAGTCAAAACAATCCACTTCTGCACCTGTGGCTGTGGCACAAGTGACCTCTCAGCCGTTAAAGACACCGGCAACCGGATCATCTGCACCAAACACAACAGTAGCATTGGATGCTGAAGAGGATTGGCTAACTCGGCTTGGGTTTGGTTCTCAAAAGGTCACAGCAAAAGCTAAGCAAGGTGGAGGAACCTTGGAGGACCTTGAGTCGATGGTGCAGGACTATCTGAATGACTCAACAGAGGTCTATGTTAATGCTGCCCATTGGCGTATTGGCATGGGAAAAAAGAATTGTGGCCACAGCTCTCCAACCTGGCTTTAAACTACTTGTCTTGCCCACTCGCAAGCGTGTCTTCTGAACGTGTTTTCAGTGCTGCTGGTGGCATTGTAACTCCCAAACGGAGCCGCCTCTCGCCCAAAAATGTGGAGAGGTTAACAATGATCAAGATGAATCAGCACCTCATACCACCAGATCACAAAGTACGAGAAAGCACGCCGGATGAAGACGAGGTGGACAGCAACGTAGATGAGGGAATTTCTTCTCTGTTAGGTGACACTGAGCTCACCCTGCCTGAATTCGCAGAGTATGATGACGAAGCCTTATTCTTATTCCCTGACACCGAGCCCTGAAAATGAGACAATGAATCAATAACTTTCTTTTTCGTCCTTATTCACTTTTATTCCTGTGTCTGTCTTTCTTTGTTGTGCACAGTTAATATAATTCAAACTTTAATCACCTAATCACAAAAACAAGCCCATCAGCAGAACTGTCTTCACGTGTTTGCTTATTGATTTGAAGGTGCCGCAGTCAGCATTCCTCAGGTTCACAAGTTCAGAAGAACATGCTCCTCTATCCTCCTCCTCCAGACTCCTATTTCCCTCAAAGCAGAGGGCTGGATTACGCCCAATGAAGAAAGACTCAGCACTTGTGGGGGTGTTCTACCAAATCGGAGGCGGAATTTTTTTTGCGTTTTTGCTGATATGCTTGCCTTTGAGGTACTCTTTGGGGGTGTTCCGGGTGTTTGTGGGTGAGTTTTGGGGTCTGGGAGCACTGCTGGGACAGTCTAATCGTGATTGCATTTGCTTTTCAGGAAATCCGTGGTGGAAAATGGGAGTTATGGCCTAGCTGCACAGTGCGTTTGGACCGAAGGCCGAGAAATATTGTAAGTATGAGATTTTCCTTTTTGGCTGTTTGGGGGTGTTGTGATTTTTGGCGGGTGGGTTGGCCGGTCTTGGGGCATTCCTGGGAAGGTCTAATACCGGATAGAAGTGGTTGGGACAAAATCCATGCAGAATTTTTTGTTGTTGCTATTTCTGACATTTTGCTCAATGTAGCGTTTTCGGGGGCCTGTTTGGGGGGCTTCCTGGTGTTTGTGGGTGGGTTTCGGGGTCTGGGAGCACTGCTGGCTATGGATACTTTAGTTTGCAAGAGGTTTGAAGCAAATCCATGGTGGCAGAGGGGAGTTAGGGCCTAGCTGCAGAGCGCGCGCGGAGTGATTTGGGAAATTGGCAAGAAAATGACTAAGTCCACATTTTTGTACTTTTGCTTTTTGGCTGTTTGGGGGTCTTCTACTAGTTTTCTCCTGGTTTGACGGCTCTGGGGCCATTGCTGGGAAGCTCTAATACCGGATAAAAGTGGTTTGGACCAAATCGGAGGCGGAATTATTTTTTTTGTGTTTTTGCTGACTTGCTTGCCTTTGAGGTGCTCTTTGGGTGGGGTTCCGGGTGTTTGTGGGTGAGTTTTGGGGTCTGGGAGCACTGCTGGGACAGTCTAATCTTGATTGCATTTGCTTTTCAGGAAATCCGTGGTGGAAAACGGGAGTTATGGCCTAGCTGCACAGCGCGTTTGGACCGAAGGCCGAGAAATATTGTAAGTATGAGATTTTCCTTTTTGGCTGTTTGGGGGTGTTGTGCTTTTTGGCGGGTGGGTTGGCGGGTCTTGGGGCATTCCTGGGAAGGTCTAATACCGGATAGAAGTGGTTGGGACAAATTCCATGCAGAAATGTTTTTTTGCTATTTCTGACATTTTGCTCAATGTAGCGTTTTCGGGGGCCTGTTTGGGGGGCTTCCTGGTGTTTGTGGGTGGGTTTCGGGGTCTGGGAGCACTGCTGGCTATGAATACTTCAGTTTGCAAGAGGTTTGAAGCAAATCCATGGTGGCAGAGGGGAGTTAGGGACTAGCTGCATAGCGCGCGCGGAGTGATTTGGGAAATTGGCAAGAAAATGACTAAGTCCACATTTTTGTACTTTTGCTTTTTGGCTGATTGGGGGTCTTCTACTAGTTTTCTCCTGGGTTGACGGCTCTGGGGCCATTTCTGGGAAGCTCTAATACCGGATAAAAGTGGTTGGGACAAAATCCATAAGGAAAAGCCTTTTGGCACTTTTTGTAACTTAGGGTTCGTTAGGGCGTTTGGATAGTAGGACAATCCATTCTACTACTGTTGCAGGGACAAATCTGCACAAACAGAACTATGGACACTAAATAATGCATTGCTTAGCTTATCAATTATAATAGGTGCTGTTAGACTTTCCACATACCTCAGTGATAACAGACTTTGTAGTTGAACCCCCAATCTCCTTACTGACTAGATAGTGTGGCAGAGTCATTTAGCTCCCAAAGTCACCGATGATTGATCCCCAATGATGTCAGAGGCACAGACTCATGCTTGCAAAAATTCCAAAACCTTTAGCTCATCCACTCTAGTCTGGAGGACCAAAAACCACAGAGTCTATTTAAGTTTAAAAGCTTTATTAAAAGTAAACACATTTATTAAAATCAAGTTTGTCATAAAAGTAAACGTTTAACTGAAAATGGAAAAGTGCTTAGTGCTGACGATTAATTGGACACATTTCTTGTGGTCGAGCCGAGCTCTCACCTGGTTTGAACTTGATCCTGCTCGTGTTCTTAGAAGTCAAGCTTCTGTCTGTTAGGAGAAAAAGTGGTGCGTGTTAAAAATAAAAAGCAAGCATTCATCAGTTGTGCCAAAAAGGTGCAGCAAGACAACAGCCTTCCCTGGAAAAAGGGACATATTTACTTTAGAGTAGACAGTCACAAATTATTACATTGTATTCTGTTTTTTTCACATTTCTTTCTTCCTCCTAGACCAAATATTATATAGTAGTGAGTGGTGTATTCTAACATTCTTAAATGTACTTTGTAGGTGGAACATCTGGAGGCGGGGCCAGCGCGGAGGTGCTGGTATTGGACGAGGGGAACAACTCTGGGGAGGAGGCGGTGCAAGTGCCGGACAATCCTGTGAGGGATAACACGGTGGTGGCGGGCAGAGGTAAGCTATATATTCCTTACTTATTGAGATTGAAGACTGCAGAGTGTGCTTTCTGCACAGGTGTATTATAAATCAACCAGGTAGTAGCCTCCTCTAAATGTACTTCGACTTAGCTGTGAAGTTTTTGGCGAGAAGAATCCCAATCAGATCTGAAAGTAAGTGTGGAAGGACAAGAAATGTAAGGATGACTGGCAAAGAAGAATGATATGTGTTTGCTTGGTCCCCGAGGTGGCTGGGAAGGAAAGAATATGGTATGGTGCATGGCTGGGTGAATGATGAAGCAAGGATGGGTGGAAGGAGAACAGCCTGGGTGGGTGAAACAGAAACTGTATGTGTGCATATACTTTGAATGGATGGATGCCTGGATCATGGTACCATCTGACTCTTAGATAGCATATGTGTATCTAGAGAGAGTAGACGGTCACTGGGTGAACTAATTGTTACTTTGAAGAGCATGTAACACCGCACCCACACGTCCGTTCCAGTGTAGGAAAGGCAAGGAAAAGAAGTTGTAATTTTGTCCAAATACTACCATGAATAGTAGCAGTAGTTTGTATTGCAACTGCAAGCACAGCATATATCCGTTTATTACGTTGGACACTCCCTACCTCTCTTAATAACTTTAGTTTAGTAGTAGTAGGTCATTCATGTGTGGGTGTATCACTGTTCACTCAATAATAAGCAAAGCACCTAAAGTCATCCCATATGTCATCAAATACATCCCATGTGAAGTGATAGATAATCAGATTATTTAGCTTCTTCATTTTCCTTTTCTAGTACTCATGTGCACTGTAGAGTGAAAGCTAAATTAATTAAGCAGTAGCCCTTTTGACAGAGTATTCTCAGTGCCACCCGTAATAGAAAAGTAAGAGCTTCACCACCTGCATGTACTGGACCGGTACAGTAACGCAAGTCTGTCTCACTCATCATGGTGTGCGTCTGTTTTTCTCGGGTGCAAGTTCACTGCGCTGGCATTATGCCGGCTTGCATAAGATAACGTACCAATTTTCCTAAACAAGAGAGAAGAAGAAGAAGAAGACTGGTGTACTGTCATAGTCGACTGTAATGGAAGTCCGTAGTGCTCGTAGAATTTGTTCCTTAAACTCCCACTAATGTTAGAGCAAGGATGAAGAAGTCAGAGATTACATAGATACTGTCCTCAATAGTTATGTACTGTGCTTTCAATTTGCTACACAGACAGACTAATAAGAATAATCTAGTAATACCACAGGGAGTCATAGTCGAGGCAGGATAAGAATTTAGATCCAGTCTACAAGAAGATCAAAGACGATTTAGAAAAAATCGAATGAGGAACGCTAGGAAAAAATAAGTACTCTATATTAAAATTAAAACTTACTGGGGCCAGCAGAGGAGCCCTCGCCTGCCCGATCCTGGCCTGCATCCTGAACAGCACCCTCCTCCTCCTCCTCCTCCTCCTCCTCCTCCTGTGTCCTCTTGCCCCTGGGGGGAGCTAATGTACAACATGAAAGAAATAAAGACCAGAAAATATGGATGATATTTGTCAACCAAATCAAACATTTCAAAAGAACAATAACAAAATATTTTGGCGAAATAGCAAATAGACAACTATTCCACTGGATATATTGACCGATCTCATGTGGTCTACTACGTTATTAGTATTGCTTGATTTGCAGACCATCGGATTGGAAACTTCTTATGTAACTCACTAAACAAAGTAATAAAAAGGTTTGCCTAGGATTGGCAGGCAGCAGTCCGCAGCACGCGAAGTGACAGACAAAGTCCATCGTGATTGCAGATCAGCGACAACACTAAAGTTTCCTACTACATTAACCAGTCATTAAAATACTCAAACTATCAATCCACCACCACTATTTCTTCTTATCGCCATGTGTACAAAGGAAGGACTGGACTTGAGTCTGTAGGGGCTGATTTAGAAGCCCCTTGCGGCTCTTTTGCTCCATTGTTGCGTGACTTTTGTGACGCAGCGGCAGAACAAAAGAGGCGCAATGGTGCGGCGTATATTAACAACGTGACGCATATGGGAGATGCATCACGTTGTAAAGCCCTGCGCCATCAGGGGGCGTTCCGGCGCAAGGGAGGGCGTTCCTGCGCAGGAACGCATCCTAAAAGTGGCTGAGGGAAATCTACAAGATTTCAATCACTCACTTTAACGACAATGATGAGTGACTCAAACCCTGCGCCTGCTTGAAGCAGATGTACGGCTTCACGCAGCATTGGGGAGATAGGGCACCCCAGAGCATTGATGGAGCTTCGCCATCGTTGCGACGCAACTCCAGCAATGCGCCGCCTTTACGGCACAGATGCGTAACGCTTTGGTGACGTTTTGGGCCCATGGTGCTCCGCATTGTAAATACGGCGCACCATGGGTGATGGTGGCGTGGTGCACAATTACTGGTGCATCCCTGCTACTTTGCAGGGATGCGCCGGTAATTAAAAATCTGAACCTTAGTGTCTAGCATTAAGCAGTTCTTTAAACTACACTCATACATAATTTCACAGGCCAATGAAATGAACACAAAATCAAAAACAAATAAGCATAGTAGCAACACTACTAAGAAGGAGAGCAGTGCACCTGAAATGCACAGAAGATTTTGAAATATAATTTACCTACAATGTGATGAGCAGCATTATTGCTCTTGGTAAAAAACAAAAATTTGCAATATAATATAACACACAGAGCAGGAGAAAACAGAGTAGTAAAGAAATAGCTACTACTATTCACCAAGCCCGGGGATCTCAAGGCCAAGCAGGTCGAGCAGATCGCATTCACGGTCCAGGACATCTGTCCAGCGGTGGGTGGCCTGGTTGTAGGTGCGCCGGACCCGAGAGTGTTGGTACATGGCCCGGCACACCTTCTCCCACCGCTTCCGGTGACCCGGATCCCGTACCCGCTACCGATCCTGCCGCCTGTCATGATGGTCCTGGGGAGGCGGCGCTGAACATAAAAAATTAGTGCGCCCGCCTCCTCCGGGCTGAAGATCTCCCGGGGTACGACCTTCTCCACCCTCAAACGCCCGCACGGGAGGCGGGCACGGGGTGCGGGACCCTTCCCCTTCTCGGGATGCTTCCCGGCTCCCTTCACCATGGTCTGGGCAGAAAGGAAGCTAAATAATAAAGAAAATAGAATAGGGAAGAGAAGAAAAGTAAAGAGTTGAAAAAAGTAGTTTAAAATTAACCAAAAATAGCAGAAAACATAAAAATATAGAGCAAGAAAAATAGAGAGATAGATAATAAGTAAAATAGATTAAAAAAAACTTCAAACAAGCAAAGGATGGCCGTGATGCAGAGAGGATACCAAAAGCATGCCCAGAACCATAGCAATGAATGAGAAACAAGATGGCCGCGCCCGTTCACGACCGCGCGGGTAAGTTTGCGCGAGATTTTCCTCGCGAACACCCGCGAAATTGTACTAGCGAGCCGCACACTTTGCGAGATTACACTTCGCGCCCGGAAACGGAAATACGTCATGCAAACAAGATGGCTGCGCCCTTGAACGACCGCGAGGGTAACTTCACGCCTTGCGCTACAAGCGGCCCGCTAAAACGCACAAAGCCTTGCGAACTAACACGCCGCAAAAAAACAAATCGCATATTCGCACAAATTCGCGGCTTCCGAATCCGATCTCGCGCAAGTTCGCTCCCCGCGAATCTCGCAAAATTGCAGAAAAACGAGTTTTGCAAAAGTGAAAGCACTCAGCAGGTGCAAGAGTTCAAACTCATCATTAGTAACCATTCCCTGTAGTGCTTCCTGACTGGGGCCCCTCCAGAGTTCAGTTGCTAGTTGCAACAATTGTATGACCCTGCTCTGACCCTCACAGCAGGCTCATAGAAAAGCTACAAGTAGGCCACAAAGGTCCTGGAAAAAAAAATTGCACTGCAACAGAAAGCAAATTACTGATAAGGAAGCAGGTGCCAGACCTGGAATTTTAAAACAGTGACACATTAATAAACTAACCCCAAATTAATTCATGTCAGTTGAAGCAGGGCAGGCGTACTTGCTTTTCCCCCCCCATAATCTACAGTGATGATGAACCAGAGGGTGGCATTGATGTAACAGAGGGTGGCATGGGTGAAACAGAGGGTGGCAGTGGTGAAACAAAGGGGGCTGGGAACCTGTGATGATGAACCAGACGTAGAAACAACATAGTCGCGACCGTTGTGAGCCAAACCCTCGCGAACTGGCAGAAACCCTTGCGAACACAAAAAAAATCCGCAAATTCGCGAGAATTCGCAGAATTTGCGGATTGCGAGTTCGTAAATACGCAAATTCGCGAACGCCAGATTCGCAAAATTCGCCCATGCTTGGGTCGCCCCTTTTAACATTGGTGGCAGCGACGCGATACGAACCTACGTCTAAGAGATCGTACCACTGACACACTACCTGAACGAGCACACAACAGCAATGAGAGAAAGAAGCAACCATGATCTCCACAGAGATGAGCGAGAAGACCACTTTCGATAAAGACCTTTTGGGAGATTACACCCACAAAGAACTAACACAGTTCTGCAAAGAACTCAGCATCGCTAGCACAGGTCTTCAGCACCAAGGAAGACTTCCAGAAAGCTCTATCAGCCTGGGTAGAGTCTGGGGCCCCACTTCCCCCACCAGAAGGAGACGGCGGAGAGAGGGAGCCACGGACTGAACCCAGCGCCCCGGGAGGCGAGAGAACTGACTCCCTGGCCCGAAGCCCCAGCACGGAGAGGGGTCTGTCATCAGAGGAGCTGACCGACCGAGATCGAAGCCACGAACTAGAGCTAGTGAGCCTCAAAATAGAAAGAGAGCTCAAGCTGGCCGAGAAAAAATTGGCCGTCAAACAATTAAGGTTGGAAGGAGAGCTAGAGGAAAAGAAGCTCCAGAGGGAGCATGAAGGAAGAAAACTCCAACTCGAGCATGAGCACGGCCTGAAAGAAATAGAGCTGAAAGCCAGAACTGAAGAAACCCGACCCCCGGGAACCAGAGAAACGCTTCCCCCGATGGAGGCCAAAGTACACATCCCCAAAGACGCCGTGAAAGAATACTACAAGGGAGATGACATCCAGCAATGGTTTAAAGCGTACGAAGTCGCCATGTCCTCCCACCGAATCCCAGAGAAGGATTGGGGGGCCGGCTTGTGGGGACGCTTCCTCAGCGAGGGAAGAGACACCTTGCTGGACCAGCCCGCCGCCGCCAAGCTAAATTCCTACCCGCACATGAAGGACGCTCTACTAGCCCGCTACGGGCATACCCCTTGAGATGTATCGCCAGCGATTTAGAGACTGCAAGAAAATCCCCTGCACCACATGGGTGGAATATGTGAATTTCTACAGCCAGGCCTTAGAAGGGTGGATCAAGGGCAGCAAAGTGACCACCTTCGAGGGCCTGGTCGACCTCATCACCTATGAACACCTTTCCGCAAACTGCTTTGTGGAGCTGAGACAGCACCTCCAAGCCAGCAAACTAGCCGACCCCCGAAAGCTGGCTGTCGAGGCCGATCGTTGGGTGAACACCCGGGTCCAGAGGGGGCCCGTGTGGGACTACAACAGGAACGCCCAAGGATCTTCCCGCCAGAGAGGAGGGGGGGTCGAGGTAGGCAGCAAGGGTCCCAGTCAGGGCTCCAGCGTAGTCCCCACCAAAACCAGCCACCCAACTCCCCTCCCTTGACTAGGGCAGCTCCTCCCGCCAGTAGACAGGGCCCCAGCGCCAGCATAGCCTGCTACAAATGTCAGCAACCAGGGCATTATGCCGGTGATCCCCAATGCCCCCTGAACAAGAGACCTGCCGCTGCGAGTCCCCCCACGCACCATCTAGCCTCCGTAGCGATAGAAGAAGAAGGGATGAAGGACCCTGAGGGGTGGGAGCCCGCAGCATTGGTATTAGTCTCCCTAGGGAATAGAGAGATGGTCCCAGGAGACCCCTTGCCCGACAACACTGAGAAATACCGTCAACAAGTCATGATCAACGGGCGCAGCATAGGGGGCCTCCGCAACACAGGAGCCAGCATCACATCAGTAAGGTATACCCTGGTCACATAGCCTCAGATCATCCCCCCACGCCTCCTGAGGGTGATCACAGCCGACAACTCTATCCGCACCTGCCGAATAGCCCAGGTCCCGTTTGAGTGGGGGGTGAGTCTCCGGTGTCTTACGGGTAGCGGTCCGCACTGACATGCCAGTGGACTGTCTACTGGGGAACGACCTGGAGAGCTCCCTGTGGAAGCAGGTAGAACGAAGGACTCATCTCGAGATGATGGGCCTGCCCGACTGGGCCTGCGTGAGCACACGAGCCATGACGGCCAGGATGGCCACCCCCGGGGAAGTGGAACCCGAGATCCCTAGCCCAGCCTCTGACGCCTTGGAGGGCAGCGAGCATCCCGAGGTCCTCGACCTTCCACCCGGTGAAGAAATTGACCCCGACGACGGTCCCCTAGGACCTCCTGTCGAACCGATCCCAACCCTGAATGACCTCCCCGAGTTAGCCCAGTGGCGACCGGAAGGAGGACTTTTCCGAGAAGAGTTCTGCCTGGAACAGACCTCCTGTCCTCTCCTTGGTTGGGCCGCAGCATCAGGCCACCGCCCAGGCTGCCGGAGACTAGTCCGACTCCCATTTCATCTATTGGGAAAATGGCCTATTATATAGTGAGCAGAAAACCGCAGAACTGGGGTCAGCGCGGGTGCTGGTGGTACCCCTATATTTCCGCGGTTTCCTCCTGAACCTGGCCCATGATGTGCCCCTGGCGGGACACTTGGGCCAGGACAAGACCTATCAGCGCCTAGTTACCCATTTTTATTGGCCCCGCATGCGCGCCAATGTGGAGACCCACTGCAAGTCCTGCCCCACGTGCCAGGCCAGCGGAAAGAGCGGGGGAAGCGCAAGGCTCCTCTCCAACCCTTCCCTGTTGTCAGTACCCCATTTGAACGGGTGGGAATAGACCTTGTGGGACCCCCGGACCTCCTTCGGTCACCGGTTCATCCTTGCCTTGGTAGTTCACGCCACCCGGTACCCTGAGGCCATTCCCTTCAGGACGGTGACGGCCCCCGTAGTGGGGCGGGCCCTCATGGGGATCTTCTCCCGGGTGGGATTCCCGCGAGAAGTGGTAAGTGACCGAGGTACAAACTTCATCTCGAGGTACATGAAGTCCCTGTGGCAACAGTGTGGGGTGACGTACAAGTTCACCACCCCCTATCACCCTCAAGGTAACGGCCTGGTTGAGCGATTCAACCGCACCCTCAAAGGAATGATCATGGGTCTCAAGGAGCCCCTGAGGCGCAAGTGGGACATCCTCCTACCCTGCCTCCTGTTCGCCTACCGAGAAGTCCCCCAGAAATCCTTGGGGTTCAGCCCCTTCGAGCTGCTCTACGGGCACCCCATCCGGGGACCCCTCAGGTCAAGGAAGGTTGGGAAGTGGCCCCCCTGAATCCACCCCCAGATGGATTCTCATACATTCTGGCCCTCGGGAACCAGACTTGGAAGTTCCGTGAGCTGGCCGAGGCAAACCTCGAGGCCAGCCAAGAAGAAATGAAACGCTGGTACGACCAGAACGCCACTCTGGTCGAGTTTCAGCCTGGCCAACAGGTTTGGGTAATGGCCCTGGTGGAACCTTGTGCCCTTCAGGACAAGTGGACCGGGCCCTTCAAAGTGGTGGAACGAAAAAGCCAGGTCACATATCTCATCGATATGCAGTCAGCCAGAAACACCCTAAGGGTTCTCCACGTGAACCGCCTCAAACCCCACTTCGTACGGTCCGAGTTGGGCTTGCTCCTCGCCACCTACGACGGAGCGGAAGAGGACATGGAGCCTCTCCCCGATCTCCTGTGTGCGAAGGAAAAAGATGGCTCCGTAGAGGGAGTGGGTCTCTCCTCCTCCCTCACCCCCGAGCAGCGTGAATACTGTTGCCGGTTGCTGGGACAGTTCTCTGACCTCTTTTCCCTCACCCCCGGTGTCACCAGCTGGTGCGTCCACAACGTAGACACCAGGGAAAGCCCTCCAGTACGGCACAGAGCCTACCCTGTCCCTGACCGAGTCCGAGCCTGTATCAAGGCCGAAGTTTCTAAAATGTTAGCCTTGGGAGTGGTCGAGGCCTCTGACAGCCCATGGGCTAGCCCCGTGGTCCTGGTTCCGAATGCGGACTCCCCCGGCGCTGTTCCCGAGCTGAGATTCTGCGTAGACTACCGCGGGCTGAACGTAGTCACCAGGACCGACGCACACCCCATTCCCCGAGCCGACAAGCTCATTGACCGCCTAGGGTCGGCTCGATATCTCAGTACCTTTGTTCTGACCAGTGGGTACTGGTGATGGAGCGGTAATTTCTTCTGGTAGTTTCTCAATGCAAAACCTTCATGCTACCTCTAATTTACCGATCAAAAGGTGTTGGGCCCTTCACACCATGTATTACCTTCAGGAGACTTTAAATAAAGATGAACAGTCAAAAATGCAATTATTATTTTAAGCCAATAAATATAGTTGTTGAGTATTTAAAGGGTTTTATTTTCTAGTCAAAAGTTAAATTTTCTCTGACCCTTTATTCATTAGTAAAATATCAATCAGGTTACAGAATTTGGAAATCAGGAAAAATAGCATTAATACAGAACATATTACAGTCTGTATATAAGCATCACACTTAGAAAAGGAAATGTGGCGCAAATTTCAGTCAAAACTCTTAAAGAGTTTCTAAGAAAAAAATAGTCTTGCAAAGCTAATCAATAATTAAATAGTTGGCAAACATCTCCCATAAAGAGAAATAAATGCATAAGACAAATAAATCTTTTCAGACCTAAATAATTAGTCAAAGCATAAACTTAAAGTTTAGCATCTAAATCTAAAGAGCCTTTCTATCTGTTGCTGCTCTGTGCATCTCAGTGTCTAAAGAGCAAGCAGGGAGTGAGATAGCCCCTCCTTCACCAGACCTCAAAGGAATGTGGCCTGCAGTGCCAAAATATGACGTGAAAGCAAGAAGCCTCCCCCTGACTCTCCTCGGACGCTTCACAGTCTCCCGGGACGTTTCTCGTACCTAACCCATAGAATGAAGCAAAGCCTAAGCCAAAATGAGCAAGAAGCCAGCTGTTTTAAGAAAGCCAGCCCCTCCTCCGGAGAGGTCAGTATTTATACACAAGATTTTGGCAGACTACACAAAATGTTGCATCTCAGGAAAACCTGTACGTGATTGGTCAGTCATGATGGCATGAGTTCTCACTACCCTGACTCATTCTAAAAAAAACCTGACTTAACAAAAGAAGCATACATGAATAATACATTTATAAACGTTTGCAACAATTGCTAGGGAAAATGTTTCATTCGAATTCTTCCTTCCTTTCACAGTGCAGTCAGATGGATACTTTTAACTAACTGGTACATTGGCACAGTCACAAGAATGTACAGTTCAAGATGTCCTTGACTCCTTCCGCAGTTTGAGTCAATCTGGTGTCTGCACATGCTCTCTTCTCTTTCAAAGCAAGCCATAGCCTTGCTGGTTTCACAGGCAGCCATTTAATGGTAGGCCCAAAAATAAAACAAACACAAATAGAATATTAATTTCATGTAAATCAGCCCATTATGTTTCACAACTCCATACTAATACCCCTTATAAATGTTTACCTAGCCAAGCTATTAGTTTCAAGCAACTTTTCTATTATTTATGACAACATGCAAAATAAATGTGCAACATAGCATTTTTATGCTTTAGTGTAAAATTTAAAAGCACACACAGTTAATATAGCGCACACAGTTAATACAACACACACAGCAACATGCTTTAGTGTTTTAGATAGCTTTTCATGCAAAAAGCATTTAGCCCCCTGTGTAGTGTTGGGTGCATTATTAATTCATACACATTATAAAAAGAGGTGTTATTAACTGAAAATATTTATTAAAATATGCAACAAGTCAAAGTCTCTTAAGACAGAAATAGTAAATTTACAGCCTGATTCATGAAAACTGAATTCTGCGAATTTTAAATTGCGATTGACAGCGAATCGCAATTTAGAATTCGCAGACCGGCATTCATCAAAATCTGCGAGGAAATAAAGCGATTCGCACGCGGCCGCAAAAAGCGTTAGCGATTATTGAAGATCGCAGAAAAATCACTATTACGGTCAACATCCATGTAGGAAATGCGATATCGCAATTTGCGAGATCGCTAAATGCGATCTCGCTATTAGCGAGATCGCAATAACGGGAAGTCGCATTTCGAGCACAGTGATGACATCACAACCAGGAAGCAGGCAGTTACCACCCCCATTCAGAACAGTGAGGCTGATCTCGAGTCTGCATCTCACAGAGCTCCTTCCAGGACACCTCCAAACTTCCCAATCCTTCACCTTTGTGACTGCAGCAATGGCAGAGGATGCAGCAGCAGGGCCCAGTGACACCGGGCGCAAGCGGAAGCTCAACTTTTCTGAGCAGGAGTTGGAGCACCTGATTGACGGAGTGTTGACAACCAACCCAAAACTATTTGGAAAGGACTCCAGGAGGGTGCCTGAGGCGGAGAAACGCCGAATCTGGTTGGGGATTGCCGCAAAAGTCAACGCTGTGGGCGTGACACACAGGTCGCTCGAGGAGCTGAAAAAGAGGTGGTACGACCTCCGAGGTCGTGCCAAGGAGAGGGTGGCAGAGAGGCTGGGCGAACCCTGGCTACTGGAGGTGGAGATCCTACAGTCCCTCCCAACACCCCCTTGGAGGACCGCGTGGAGGACACACTTGAGCGAGAGGCGTGCATAGGGGTCATCAATCTGGACTCATCCAGACCCACCCAAGACAGCCAGGGTAAGTGGCATGCGACTGCGACCCTGTCCCCTAACAATGGTCATGACCCTATAGCCTCCCATAATCATCCCAAGTCATGCAATCCATGCAGAATAGGTCATGCCCAAAAGCATTGTGGGACATGTAGTCTGGCCACAATGTACAAAAACCCCAATGCAGCCAGACATGACCCAAAGTACGCAATGCCACAGCCAGTCAGGGAATGTCAGCCAGCATGCATGTAGCAATGCACGTGTGACAGATACATGCAATTAATCTACGTCCACTTCCCCTCACAGGTGGCGCCGACAACAGCAGCAGTCACAGCGACAGGCTGCTCATAGACGAGGCACCAGAGGATGCAGAGGAGGTTCCAACAGCCACACATCCTGCACCATCAGGCGCTGCACCTATCCCCGCAGCCAGAGCAGCACCATCTGCGCCAGCACCATCAGGCGCAACACCTATCCCCGCTGCCAGAGCAGCACCATCTGCGCCAGCACCATCAGGCGCAGCACCTATCCCCGCAGCCAGAGCAGCACCATCTGCACCAGCACCATCAGGCGCAGCACCTATCCCTGCTGCCAGAGCAGCACCATCTGCGCCAGCACCATCAGACGCTGCACCATTGACAACCGCTACACCACCACCAGCGGGTAACTCTACATCTGGTGCTGCTAGTGCGGTGACAGTGCGCACACCCACTGTGGGCAGCCAGCACAGCAGACATGGCAGGGATCGCCAGCAGGGCGCAGCACGCAGCGGCAGGAGGGGGATGGCTGTGTGCGTGCCAGGGCTCAGCATAGAGCACCGGATGCTGCGCATCCATCAGTTGCAGGCACGACGGCAAGGGGCTATCCAACTCCAGCTCCACAACATTGGCCGCAATGTCGCAAATGTGTCTGACAGAATGGAGCGCATGGCAACTGCCATGGAGGCTAACACTGCGGCCCTCATATCGCAGCGCAACACCGCCCGCCACTGCCACCGCCAGCTACTGACGCGGCTATCAGCCTACACGCGCTCAAACTATGTCATTGGGAATGCCACCTCCCAGCTCTCACGTCGCTCCCTGGCTATGCAGCAGCAGCAGATGGTGCAATGCTGCGAGGATGTGGCACGGGTCTTGGAGCAGGTCACCAGTGCCGTACTGGCACTACACCCTACTGGGCCAGGCAATGTTGGTGGGGACGACACCAGTGAGGGCACCTCCAGTGTCAGCAGCCTGTCTGCCTCACAGGTTGGTGTGCTACGCCGCAGCACCAGGCCCACTGCAGGGTCACGTGCCGTCCCAGAGGAAGAGCCAGAGAGGCGTTTGGGTGCTGCGCGCCGGAGGCGCACTTGACTTAACTGTACATTGGCAGGGACATGCTGATGATATAAGCATGTCCTGTGTGTTGTCTGGAGCAGTATGGCGCAATATTGCTTGCATGTAAAGAATAGCAAAATTACATTATTATTGTGCCTTTAACAATAATATTTATTCTAGCATTGTACATCAGCCTCCTATCATTATTTCTATTGGCTTGCAATTGTGATTTGTTGGGTGAGGGGAGTGGGTGCACTAGAAACTGTTCATTGTGATGCGGTTGCGGCGTCTGTGTCCTTCAGCTGGGTTCTCCCCGCGTGTATGACGCACATGTGCAGGTGGCCGGTCGTCCCCTTCCGACTTACTGCCAGAGACCTTTACAGGTATCCGGCGCTTGGTAGCAATGTTGTGTAGTATTGGACACACATCCACAATGCGGCAGCACACATCAGGACTGTAGTACATGGCCCCACCAGTCTTGTGCAGTATGTGGAATCTGCTCTTCAGTAGCCCAAATGTCCTCTCAATGCAATTCCTTGTGCGTATGTGTGCAACATTGTAGCGCCGTTGCTCTGGTGTAGCCAGGTTGAGGTATGGGGTGAGGAGGTATTCACGTAGGGCATAGCCACTGTCACCTGAATGAGTGGAGCATAGGGTGAGTGCCTGTGCAGCGCAGCTACTTCATCGCAATGTAACATTGTGGGCCAAGTGTACTTACCAAGTAGGTGTCCTTCACCAAAGTCTCCCCTGGCCAGTCGTGTGTGGAGGCCGCAGTGCCGGAATATGAAGGAGTCATGTGTACTCCCCGGGTACTGTGCCACTATGTTCGTGATGTATGTCTTAGCATTGCACACCATCTGGATGTTGAGGGAGTGGTAGGACTTGCAATTGCGGTACATGTACTCCGTTGCAGCTGGTGGGCAGATGTGGATGTGGGTACAGTCAATGCATCCTATCACATGTGGGAAATGCGCAACATTGTAGAATTGATGCTTGGTCTCATCCAAATCCTGTTGGCTGGTGGGAAATTTTATGTTGTGGTGTAGCTGGGTCAGCATTGCGTCTAGGAAACTACTTAGGCAGCGGGACATGGTGGGCTGGGATATCCCCCCAGCAGCCGCAACTATCCCCTGGAAGCTCCCGAAGGCCAGAAGGTGCAGGCTACACAATACCTGGACATGTGTGGGCACGGCATTGGTCCGCCTTGTTGGGTGCTGCATCAGGGGGTCAAGGTCCTGAATTAGCTTGATGATCATTGGTACTTTGCGTATATTTGCTCCCTGAAAAGGCCCAGCAGGGCGACCCGCTGGCGGAACATCCTCTCCTGGAATCTGCGTCTCCTCCGTGCTGCTCGCTATAGCCTTCGCCGCCTGACCACCATGTAGAGTCCTGGCATTGTGAGACGCCTTATGCTGATGCTGCATCTCCTTAAGTGTGTTTGGTCAGGACTGCACCTGTTACTGATTGGGCAACGGATTTTCAAAAAAACAAATCCTATGCCTTTGATGGTTACCACCTGCTTTGGGTTGTCCTTAAGTTGCGCCTCGCAAACAGCGATTTAGGGGTTTTTCGCTATTTGCGATTTTTCATGAATAGCGATAGCGATTGTATTGCCATTTTGCAATTTTATTCGCAGAATCCGTGGTTTCTCGCAAATTCCGCTTCGCTAATGGTCTACTGCCGGGGTCCTGCGAATGTTTTTGCGATTTCGCAATTCTGTGTTTGCGAATTCGCACTTTTCTTCTAGAATACCGATTTTGACTATTGCGCTCGCAATTGCTTTTTCGCAGCTATTGCGATCGCAATTTCGGTTCATGAATCAGGCTGTTAGACTGCAAGGGATGAGCTGGGAAGAGAGAAACATATTCTATTAATCTTCAATGCTAAAAAGGCCACTTTTCTCTACATTGCAAAAACACATGTTAATTCAGCAAAAGCATTTCAGAGTGAATAGGCCTCACTTTCATATTTTTCATGTGCCATGTTTTTAACTTGCACCAAAAGGTGCGTGGCAATTTAAATGCAGTCTGTCTGAAGCACAAACAATAAAACAATGCCTGACTGCAGATGAAATCTGCTCCATCAGTGGCAGATCGCCCTCACGGAAGGGACCAAGGAAATATCCGCTTTCTCCACTCGGGATGGTCACTACCACTTCAGAGTGATGCCCCTCGGTATAAAAAATGCCCCCGCCACCTTCCAGAGGCTGGTTAACCAGGTACTGGCAGAGTTGGAGGGGTTCAGCGCAGCCTACCTCGATGATATTGCGGTGTTCAGTGCCCACTGGTCCGAACACCTACAACACCTCTGGGAGGTGTTGGAGGCCCAGCGCCGTGCGAACCTCACCATTAAAGCCAGCAAATGCCAAATAGGACAGGGATCAGTGATCTACCTAGGACACCAGGTCGGAAGCGGCCTTGTAGCCCCCCTCCAACCCAAGATCGATGCAATCAATGCCTGGGAGGCCCCCACAACGCAAACCGAAGTGTGGGCTTTCCTGGGACTCACGGGGTACTATCGTAGGTTCATAAAGGGTTATGGCAGCATTGTAGGCATCCTCACAAAATTGACCCCTAAAAAGAACCCAATGAAAGTTAGTCCGACCCCCGCCAGTCAGAAGGCGCTGGAAGATTTGAAGGTTGCCATGTGCACCGCCCCATTACTGCAGGCCCCCGATTACTCCTGAGAGTTCGTGGTCCACCCGGACGCCTCCGAGCACGGCATCGGAGCAGTCCTCTCCCAGGTAGACGACAAGGGTATCGATCACCCCGTGGCACTCATTAGCTGGAGGCTACTCCCTCGCGAGCAAAGGTGGAGCACCATTGAGCGGGAGGCCTTCGCGGTGGTTTGGGCCCTGAAGAAGTTGAGGCCGTACCTGTTCGGTACTCACTTCCTGGTCCAAACCGACCACCGACCTCTCCTGTGGCTAATGCAAATGAGAGGGGAGAACCCCAAATTGCTACGCTGGTCCATCTGCCTCCAGGGGATGGATTTTACTGTTGAGCACCGACCCGTTGCTGACCACGCCAACGCGGACGGCCTTTCCCGGTTCTTCCAGCTCAGTGAAGAGAACGCCCAAGAGGATGGGTAGTTCTCTCTGCCTTTCAGCTGGGGGGGACACGTGTTGGACCTGGCCTCGTGGTGATGTTCCCCCCGATCCTCGGCACCCTGCACACACAGCCCTGCACCCCGAGAACCACTGGTTGGCCTGTCCCCGGTCCGCCCAGAGCCCTACCCCACACTCCCCGCATGCTCTGACCTGGTGCCCCGTCCCTACATCCCTACCCGTGGCCACCGGTCACCATTATTGCCAAACAGGCCCCCCGGCCACCATTTTCCCTTCCCGCAGTCCCTGGCTCTGCAGCCCTTGGCCGACCACGGCCCCAGAGAAGCTTAGGCGGCAGATGCGCCATGACCTGGCTGGGGGGTAAAGGGACCTCGAAGTACCCAGGATAAAAGAATTCCATAGCACCTCCGGCCTCCTCCCGAGAGACTGGTTTCTCTCGCACCTCTGGCCTGCCCCTGGGGACTGGTTTCAATCACCCCTCTGGCCTCCCAGAGAGTTGGCTCCAGACCTTGATGGACGTCTGGGAATCCCCGGATGCATCTTCTAAAGCATCAAAGAGGCCAACCGACGGGAGACGCTGCTGACCCGACCCGGACCACGAGGTCGCCTCCTGCGAGGGTCTGGACATCAAAGGCCCACTGGACTATATGAAGACCTGCCCCAGAACTAGCGGGCAGTTGTATCCTGGACAAGAAAGCCCTGCTGATCTAATCGCGGCTGACCTTGAGGAGAGGCCGAACTTTGCACCCTACAAGCCCTGCGGACGCTGTCACGGCTCACACTCGAAAAGAAACAACTAAGATCCCGGAGCCCTGCTGACCTCGTCGCAGCTCATCTTTGGAACTCTAAAGGACTACGCTGAACATCCTGAGCCCTGCTGACGCTGTTGCGGCTCCCCATGAACTAACAGTACCTCGGTGCACTCCGGATCGAGCCCTGCTGACCTCGTCCCGGCTTGAGGAGTACTCTTGACCTGCTGGACCATCGACGGTACCAACCCGACCTGACTCGACCCGAAGTGAGTAGAACAGTCAGTACAACCTCCAACTTCCATATCCCCCCCGGCCCGAGGATTGAGGGCTGTGCGCAGGGTACGGGACGTACTGGCCTACTACTGAGACTGTCCCGCTTGCCTATTCCTTCCAACCAAGACTTTATGATCCGTCGAGCATTGTAAATATTGATTCCTTATAACTGTGATAAAGAACGTGCTTACTCAAGATCCACGGTGTGGTGTCCGTACAAAAGTGTGGTGTGAGCTCAGTGTGTACGATCATAGAGTCCTCCCCGGCGGGGACCGCACAATAAGACTCTGTATTTGTGGGAGTGGAGGATTCCGGGGTGGTCGGGAGAGTACATCCTGACCCCTGGGGTCACCCCTTATAACACATATCCTGTCCCCCTGGGATCGCCCCTTCTAACATTGGTGGCAAGCGACGGGATCCGAGCCGACATCTATAGATCGTACAGTAAACGACTGACACACTACCTAAACGAAGACCCAAGAACAGTAGGAGAAAAAGAGCAACCACGAGTCCCACTGGAACGAGCGAGAAGCCCACATTCCAACAGGACCGTCTAGAGGAGTACACCCACAAAGATCTAAAACAATTCTGTAAGGACTTTCGCATTGCTACCACTGGTTTAAGCACCAAAGAAGACTTTCAGAAAGCCCTGAAAGCCTGGGTAGAGTCCGGGGCCCCTCTTCCCCCATCGGAAGGAGACGGCGTTGAAGAGTGGCCGCAGAACGAAACCAGGGCCCGAGAAGAAGAGAGAACCGACTCCCTAACACGGAGTAGCAACACAGAGACGGATCTGTCCCCAGAGGAGCTGACGGACCGGGAAAGAAACCGAATCCACGAGTTAGAACTAGCTAGACTCAAGATCTAAGGAGAACTCAAGTTGGCTGAAAAAAAGTTGGCAGTCGAACAATTGCGAGTACAAGGAGAATTGGAGGAAAAGAAGCTCCAGAGAGAGCATGAAGGAAAGAAACTTCAACTAGAACATGAGCGCAGCCTTAAGGAAATCGAGCTCAAAGCAAGGAGCGACGAGACCAGACCCCCAGGGAACCGGGAGACCCCTTCCCCGGTGGAGGCCAAAGTCCACATCCCCAAGGATGTAGTGAAGGAGTACTACAAGGGAGGGGCAATCCTAAGACTCCTAAATGAATTACCAGGCTTGAGTCATTTAAAATCATGCGACTTGGAATCAGTAGAGTTTAAACCAAACCCTTTCCAACCAGGCTCCCATTCCACGATAACAACCTGGACTGATCACATCATCACAGAACAAATCCTGACCCACTGAGAGGATTTTGCCTCATGGGGTAGTGATCTAAAAAAAAGGGGAGCCAGCTCGATATCCCAGTACGTTGCGGAAACAAAATCCAAAACGAGGCCTCCTAAAAAACGCTAAAGGACCAGAGTTAAGAGGCAGCATAGAAGAAGAAGGCCACCAACTCAGGCAAATCACAATCACGATTGCCCGTCAGGTGAATGACCTGCCCGAAAGCCACCAACATGCCCCTCTGGCATCAATCCATAGGAACACAGACTGAACCAACAGTAGACCAATGGTTGGGAAAGAGCAGGGCTGTACGTTCTGTTCATGGAACGTCTATGGTCTAAAAGCGAAGCTGGAGGAAGAAGACTTTATTGAGTTTATCACTCAATTTAAAATACTAATGCTCCAGGAAACTTGGCAGACAACAAACACGCCTCTTGTGGGATACAAAGAATTCTTTACACCAGCACAAAAGGAGGCCCGCTCCGGCAGGACAAAAGGAGGCCTATCCATTTTCATATCGACGGACCTTCTATGGCAACTTAGTCACATTGACCTAGATTCTACATGGATACAATGCGTTAAAATTGAAATTTCCCCAAATATGGGCCTCTTGATCGTGAACCTCTATATGCACCCAGGCAGAAAACATAAGGGGAAGAGGATAAACAACTAGTTACTGCAATCAAGGCGTTAAAGTCCACCTATCGAAGCGAAAACATGCTTATAACAGGAGATTTTAATATGAATCTAATTCAATGTCAAGAGGGAAGCCTCCCCACCCACATTGTCCCCCGGCAGGGCAACCTTTGCAGACAAAGTGCAATAGGAAGGAAATGTGCCATGGAGTTGGAAGCCCTCCAATTGTACACCTTAAACGGAAGGGGTCATCTGGACACACCGGCTGCCCTAACGAGGGTTTCCAAAAATTCAGGATCAACCATAGACCCCGACCTATTCCTTTACATCAGAGACTTCCATATCCAGGAACATGGGGAAAGTGATCATTTCCCACAGACCTTCACTTTGACAATTGAAGAAAAAAAGTCTGAGCAAGCGCTGCCTCTATCCTTGAACACCCAAATCTTTAATTTACAATGGCTAAACTGGAATGAAGAAAACCTCTCCAATCTAATGGCTTCATGCCATGCATTGCTTTCACTATCTGACATAATAAAAGGACATATTAAAGACCTAGGAGTCCTTTGTAGCAGACTTAAACAAGAATTTCCAATCCAACCACAGAGGACAAAAAGCCATAAGAAACAGAGGAGGGAAATGGTACACCCCAAAGCTGTGACAACTAAAAAGGCAAATGAATGCATTTCTCAGGGCTGAACGAAAAAAGGATCCTCACTTTTCACAACAAACTCTGAAAACAATTGCAGCCTTAAAAAAAGAGCTAAAAAGAGAGACCAATCTGGCCAAGAGAATGCATAGGGAAAAACTAGCGCGTACTATACTCCATGCCAGTAAGCTGCAGAACTCAAAAGACTTTTGGGCAAAAATAAACTTCATGCTCAACGGTAAACATCGGCAGTTCAACTCAGACATGACTGACCAGCTTTGGTGTAGCCACATCGACTTATTATACAACACCCAGCATTGGTATTAGTCTCCCTAGGGAATAGAGAGATGGTCCCAGGAGAACCCTTGCCCGACAACACTGAGAAATACCGTCAACAAGTCATGATCAACGGGCGCAGCATAGGGGCCCTCCGCGACACAGGAGCCAGCATCACATCAGTAAGGGATACCCTAATCACGGAGTCCCAGATCATCCCCCACGCCTCCTGCAGGGTGATCACAGCCGACAACTCTATCCGCACCTGCCGAATAGCCTAGGTCCCGTTTGAGTGGGGGGGGAGTCTCCGGTGACTTACGGGTAGCGGTCCGCACTGACATGCCAGTGGACTGTCTATTGGGGAAGGACCTGGAGAGCTCCCTGTGGAAGCAGGTAGAACGAAGGACTCATCTCGAGATGATGGGCCTGCCCGACTGGGCCTGCGTGAGCACACGAGCCATGACGGCCAGGATGGCCACCCCCGGGGAAGTGGAACCCGAGATCACTAGCCCAGCCTCTGACGCCTTGGAGGGCAGCGAGCGTCCCGAGGTCCTCGACCTTCCACCCGGTGAAGAAATTGACCCCGACGACGGTCCCCTAGGACCTCCTGTCGAACCGATCCCAACCCTGAAAGACCTCCCCGAGTTAGCCCAGTGGCGACCGGAAGGAGGACCTTTCCGAGAAGAGTTCTGCATGGAACAGACCTCCTGTCCTCTCCTTGGTTGGGTCGCAGCAGCAGGCCGCCGCCCAGGCTGCCGGAGACCAGTCCGGCTCCCATTTCATCTATTGGGAAACGGCCTATTATATAGTGAGCAGAAAACCGCCGAACTGGGGTCAGCGCGGGTGCAGGTGGTACCCCTACATTTCCACGGTTTCCTCCTGAACCTGGCCCATGATGTGCCCCTGGCGGGACACTTGGGCCAGGACAAGACCTATCAGCGCCTAGTTACCCATTTTTATTGGCCCCGCATGCGCGCCGATGTGGAGACCCATTGCAAGTCCTGCCCCACGTGCCAGGCCAGCGGAAAGAGCGGGGGAAGCGCAAGGCTCCTCCCCAACCCTTCCCTGTTGTCAGTACCCCCTTTGAACGGGTAGGAATAGACATCGTGGGCCCCCTGGACCCCCGGACCTCCTTAGGCCACCGGTTCATCCTTGTCTTGGTAGTTCATGCCACCCGGTACCCTGAGGCCATTCCCCTCAGGACGATGACGGCCCCCGTAGTGGGGCGGGCCCTCATGGGGATCTTCTCCCGGGTGGGATTCCCGCGAGAAGTGGTAAGTGACCGAGGTACAAACTTCATCTCGAGGTACATGAAGTCCCCGTGGCAACTGTGTGGGGTGACGTACAAGTTCACCACCCCCTATCACCCTCAAGGTAACGGCCTGGTTGAGCGACCCTCAAAGGAATGATCATGGGTCTTGAGGAGCCCCTGAGGCGCAAGTGGGACATCCTCCTACCCTGCCTCCTGTTCACCTACCGAGAAGTCCCCCAGAAATCCTTGGGGTTCAGCCCCTTCGAGCTGCTCTACGGGCACCCCGTCCGGGGACCCCTCAGGTCAAGGAAGGTTGGGAAGTGGCCCCTCTGAATCCACCCCCAGATGGATTCTCATACATTCTGGCCCTCGGGAACCAGACTCGGAAGTTCCGGGAGCTGGCCGAGGCAAACCTCGAGGCCAGCCAAGAAGAAATGAAACGCTGGTACGACCAGAACGCCACTCTGGTCGAGTTTCAGCCTGGCCAACAGGTTTGGGTAATGGCCCCGGTGGAACCTTGTGCCCTTCAGGACAAGTGGACCGGGCCCTTCAAAGTGGTGGAACGAAAAAGCCAGGTCACATATCTCATCGATATGCAGTCAGCCAGAAACACCCTAAGGGTTCTCCACGTGAACCGCCTCAAACCCCACTTCGTACGGTCCGAGTTGGGCTTGCTCCTCGCCACCGAAGCGGAAGAGGACATGGAACCTCTCCCCGATCTCCTGTGTGCGAAGGAAAAAGATGGCTCCATAGAGGGAGTGGGTCTCTCCTCCTCCCTCACCCCCGAGCAGCGTTAAGACTGTTGCCGGTTGCTGGGACAGTTCTCTGACCTCTTTTCCCTCACCCCCGGTGTCACCAGCTGGTGCGTCCACAATGTGGACACCAGGGATAGCCCTCCGGTACGGCACAGAGCCTACCCTGTCCCTGACCGAGTCCGAGCCTGTATCAAGGCCGAAGTTTCCAAAATGTTAGCCTTGGGAGTGGTCGAGGCCTCTGACAGCCCATGGGCTAGCCCCGTGGTCCTGGTTCCGAAGGCGGACGCCCCCGGCGCTGTTCCCGAGCTGAGGTTCTGCGTAGACTACCACGGGCTGAACGTAGTCACCAGGACCGACGCACACCCCATTCCCCGAGCCGACGAGCTCATTGACCGCCTAGGGTCGGCTCGATATCTCAGTACCTTTGTTCTGACCAGTGGGTACTGGTGATGGAGCGGTAATTTCTTCTGGTAGTTTCTCAATGCAAAACCTTCATGCTACCTCTAATTTACCGATCAAAAGGTGTTGGGCCCTTCACACCATGTATAACCTTCAGGAGACTTTAAATAAAGATGAACAGTCAAAAATGCAATTATTATTTTAAGCCAATAAAGAGAGTTGTTGAGTATTTAAAGGGTTTTATTTTCTAGTCAAAAGTTAATTTTTCTCTGACCCTTTATTCATTAGTAAAATATCAATCAGGTTACAGAATTTGGAAAACAGGAAAAATAGCATTAATACAGAACATATTACAGTCTGTATATAAGCATCACACTTAGAAAAGGAAATGTGGCGCAAATTTCAGTCAAAACTCTTAAAGAGTTTCTAAGAAAAAAATAGTCTTGCAAAGCTAATCAATAATTAAATAGTTGGCAAACATCTCCCATAAAGAGAAATAAATGCATAAGACAAATAAATCTTTTCAGACCTAAATAATTAGTCAAAGCATAAACTTAAAGTTTAGCATCTAAATCTAAAGAGCCTTTCTATCTGTTGCTGCTCCGTGCATCTCAGTGTCTAAAGAGCAAGCAGGGAGTGAGATAGCCCCTCCTTCACCAGACCTCAAAGGAATGTGGCCTGCAGTGCCAAAATATGACGTGAAAGCAAGAACCCTCCCCCTGACTCTCCTCGGATGCTTCACAGTCTCCCGGGACGTTTCTCGTACCTAACCCATAGAATGAAGCAAAGCCTAGGCCAAAATGAGCAAGAAGCCAGCTGAGCTAAGAAAGCCAGCCCCTCCTCCGGAGAGGTCAGTATTTATACACAAAATTTTGGCAGACTACACAAAATGTTGCATCTCAGGAAAACCTGTACGTGATTGGTCAGTCATGATGGCATGAGTTCTCACTACCCTGACTCATTCTAAAAAAACCTGACTTTACCAGTTTTAACAAAAGAAGCATACATGAATAATACATTTATAAACGTTTGCAACAATTGCTAGGGAAAATGTTTCATTCGAATTCTTCCTTCCTTTCACAGTGCAGTCAGATGGATACTTTTAACTAACTGATACATTGGCACAGTCACAAGAATGTGCAGTTCAAGATGTCCTTGACTCCTTCCGCAGTTTGAGTCAATCTGGTGTCTGCGCATGCTCTCTTCTCTTTCAAAGCAAGCCATAGCCTTGCTGGTTCCACAGGCAGCCATTTAATGGTAGGCCCAAAAATAAAACAAACACAAATAGAATATTAATTTCATGTAAATCAGCCCATTATGTTTCCCAACTCCATACTAATACCCCTTATAAATGTTTACCTAGCCAAGCTATTAGTTTCAAGCAACTTTTCTATTATTTATGACAACATGCTAAATAAATGTGCAACATAGCATTTTTATGCTTTAGTGTAAAATTTAAAAGCACACACAATTAATATACCGCACACAGTTAATATAGCGCACACAGTTAATACAACACACACAGCAACATGCTTTAGTGTTTTAGATAGCTTTTCATGCAAAAAGCATTTAACCCCCTGTGTAGTGTTGGGTGCATTATTAATTCATACACATTATAAAAAGAGGTGTTATTAACTGAAAATATTTATTAAAATATGCAACAAGTCAAAGTCTCTTAAGACAGAAATAGTAAATTTACAGCCTGATTCATGAAAACCGAATTCTGCGAATTTTAAATTGCGATTGATGGCGAATCGCAATTTAGAATTCGCAGACCGGCATTCATCAAAATCTGCGAGGAAATAAAGCGATTTGCACGCGGCCGCAAAAAGCGATAGCGATTATTGAAAATCGCAGAAAAATCGCTATTACCGTCGACATCCGTGTAGGTATTGCGATATCGCAATTTGCGAGATCGCTAAATGCGATCTCGCTATTAGCGAGATCGCAAAAACGGGAAGTCGCATTTCGAGCACAGTGATGACATCACAACCAGGAAGCAGGCAGTTCCCACCCCCATTCAGAACAGTGAGGCTGATCTCGAGGCTGCATCTCACAGAGCACCTTCCAGGACACCTCCAAACTTCCCAATCCTTCACCTTTGTGACTGCAGCAATGGTAGAGGATGCAGCAGCAGGGCCCAGTGACACCGGGTGCAAGCGGAGCTCTGAGCATGAGTTGGAGCACCTGATTGACGGAGTGGTTGACAACCACCCAAAACTATTTGGAAAGGACTCCAGGAGGGTGCCTGAGGCGGAGAAACGCCGAATCTGGTTGGGGATTGCCGCAAAAGTCAACGCTGTGGGCGTGACACACAGGTCGCTCGAGGAGCTGAAAAAGAGATGGTACGACCTCCGAGGTCGTGCCAAGGAGAGGGTGGCAGAGAGGCTGGGCGAGACCCTGGCTACTGGAGGTGGAGATCCTACAGTCCCTCCCAACACCCCCTTGGAGGACCGCGTGGAGGACACACTTGAGCGAGAGGCGTGCATAGGGGTCATCAATCTGGACTCATCCCGACCCACCCAAGACAGCCAAGGTAAGTGGCATGTGACTGCGACCCTGTCCCCTAACAATGGCCATGACCCTATAGCCTCCCATAATCATCCCAAGTCATGCAATCCATGCAGAATAGGTCATGCCCAAAAGCATTGTGGGACATGTAGTCTGGCCACAATGTACAAAAACCCCAATGCAGCCAGACATGACCCAAAGTACGCAATGCCACAGCCAGTCAGGGAATGTCAGCCAGCATGCATGTAGCAACTGCACGTGTGACAGATACATGCAATTAATCTACGTCCACTTCCCCTCACAGGTGGCGCTGACAACAACAGCAGTGACAGCGACAGGCTGCTCATAGACGAGGCACCAGAGGATGCAGAGGAGGTGCCAACAGCCACACATCCTGCACCATCAGGCGCTGCACCTATCCCCGCAGCCAGAGCAGCACCATCTGCGCCAGCACCATCAGGCGCAGCACCTATCCCCGCTGCCAGAGCAGCACCATCTGCGCCAGCACCATCAGGTGCAGCACCTATCCCCGCAGCCAGAGCAGCACCATCTGCGCCAGCACCATCAGGCGCAGCACCTATCCCCGCTGCCAGAGCAGCACCATCTGCGCAAGCACCATCAGGCGCTGCACCATTGACAACCGCTACACCACCACCAGCGGGTACCTCTACATCTGGTGCTGCTAGTGCGGTGACAGTGCGCACACCCACTGTGGGCAGCCAGCACAGCAGGCATGGTAGGGATCGCCAGCAGGGCGCAGCACGCAGCAGCAGGAGGGGGATGGCTGTGTGCGTCCCAGGGCTCAGCATAGAGCGCCGGATGCTGCGCATCCATCAGTTGCAGGCACAACGGCAAGGGGCTATCCAACTCCAGCTCCACAACATTGGCCGCAATGTCGCAAATGTGTCCGACAGGATGGAGCGCATGACAACTGCCATGGAGGCTAACACTGCGGCCCTCATATCGCAGCGCAACACCGCCCGCCGCCGCCACCAACAGCTACTGACGCGGCTATCAGCCTACACGCACTCAAACTAGGTCATTGGGAATGCCACCTCCCAGCTCTCACGTCGCTCCCTGGCTATGCAGCAGCAGACGGTGCAATGCTGCGAGGATGTGGCACGGGTCTTGGAGCAGGTCACCAGTGCCGTACTGGCACTACACCCTACTGGGCCAGGCAATGTTGGTGGGGACGACACCAGTGAGGGCACCTCCAGTGTCAGCAGCCTGTCTGCCTCACAGGTTGGTGTGCTACGCCGCAGCACCAGGCCCACTGCAGGGTCACGTGCCGTCCCAGAGCAAGAGCCAGAGAGGCGTTTGGGTGCTGCGCGCTGGAGGCGCACTTGACTTAACTGTACATTGGCAGGGACATGCTGATGATATAGGCTTGTCCTGTGTATTGTCTGGAGCAGTATGGCACAATACTGCTTGCATGTAAAGAATAGCAAAATTACATTATTATTGTGCCTTTAACAATAATATTTATTCTAGCATTGTACATCGGCCTACTGTCATTATTTCTATTGGCATGCAATTGTGATTTGTTGGGTGAGGGGAGTGGCTGCACTAGAAACTGTTCATTGTGTTGTGGTTGCGGCGTCTGTGTCCTTCAGCTGGGTTCTCCCCGCGTGCATGACGCACATGTGCAGTTCAGCTGGGTTCTCCCCGCGTGCATGACGCACATGTGCAGGTGGCCGGTCGTCCCCTTCCGACTCACTGCCAGAGACCTCTACAGGTATCCGGCGCTTGGTAGCAATGTTGTGTAGTATTGCACACACAGCCACAATGCGGCAGCACACATCAGGACTGTAGTACATGGCCCCACCAGTCTTGTGCAGTATGCGGAATCTGCTCTTCAGTTGCCCAAATGTCCTCTCAATGCAATTCCTTGTGCGTATGTGTGCAACATTGTAGCGCCGTTGCTCTGGTGTAGCAGGGTTGAGGTATGGGGTGAGGAGGTATTCACGTAGGGCGTAGCCACTGTCACCTGAATGAGTGGAGCATAGGGTGAGTGCCTGTGCAGCGCAGCTACTTCATCGCAAAGTAACATTGTGGGCCAAGTGTACTTACCAAGTAGGTGTCCTTCACCAAAGTCTCCCCTGGCCAGTCATGTGTGGAGGCCGCAGTGCCGGAATATGAAGGAGTCATGTGTACTGTGCCACTATGTCCGTGATGTATGTCTTAGCATTGCACACCATCTGGATGTTGAGGGAGTGGTTGGACTTGCGATTGCGGTACATGTACTCCATTGCAGCTGGTGGGCAGATGTGGATGTGGGTACAGTCAATGCATCCTATCACATGTGGGAAATGCGCAACATTGTAGAATTGATGCTTGGTCTCATCCAAATCCTGTTGGCTGGTGGGAAATTTTATGTGGTGGTGTAGCTGGGTCAGCATTGCGTCTAGGAAACTACTTAGGCAGCGGGACATGGTGGGCTGGGATATCCCCCCAGCAGCCGCAACTATCCCCTGGAAGCTCCCGGAGGCCTGAAGGTGCAGGCTACACAATACCTGGACATGTGTGGGCACGGCATTGGTCCGCCTTGTTGGGTGCTGCATCAGGGGGTCAAGGTCCTGAATTAGCTTGATGATCATTGGCCCATTCAGGTGGTACTTTGCGTATATTTGCTCTCTGGTTTGGCCCAGCAGGGCGACCCGCTGGCGGAATATCCTCTCCTGGAATCTGCGTCTCCTCCGTGCTGCTCGCTGTAGCCTTCGCCGCCTGATCACCATGTAGAGTCCTGGCATTGTGAGGCGCCTTATGCTGATGCTGCATCTCCTTAAGTGTGTTTGGTCAGGCCTGCACCTGTTACTGATTGGGCAACGGATTTTCAAAAAAAAAATTCCTATGCCTTTGATGGTTACTACCTGCTTTGGGTTGTCCTTAAATTGCACCTCGCAAACAGCGATTTAGGGTTTTTTCGCTATTTGCGATTTTTCATGAATAGCGATAGCGATTGTATTGCGATTTTGCAATTTTATTCGCAGAATCCGTGGTTTCTCGCAAATTCCAATTCGCTAATGGTCTACTGACGGGGTTCTGCGAATGTTTTTGCGATTTCGCAATTCTGTGTTTGCGAATTCGCACTTTTCTTCTAGAATACCAATTTTGACTATTGCGCTCGCAATTGCTTTTTCGCAGCTATTGCGATCGCAATTTCGGTTCATGAATCAGGCTGTTAGACTGCAAGGGATGAGCTGGGAAGAGAGAAACATATTCTATTAATCTTCAATGCTAAAAAGGCCACTTTTCTCTACATTGCAAAAACACATGTTAATTCAGCAAAAGCATTTCAGAGTGAATAGGCCTCACTTTCATATTTTTCATGTGCCATGTTTTTAACTTGCACCAAAAGGTGCGTGGCAATTTAAATGCAGTCTGTCTGAAGCACAAAAAAATAAAACAATGTCTGACTGCAGATGAAATCTGCTCCATCACTGGCAGATCGCCCTCACGAAGGGACCAAGGAAAGATCCGCTTTCTCCACTCGGGATGGTCACTACCACTTCAGAGTGATGCCCTTCGGTATAAAAAATGCCCCCGCCACCTTCCAGAGGCTGGTTAACCAGGTACTGCAGGGTTGGAGGGGTTCAGCGCAGCCTACCTCGATGATATTGCGGTGTTCAGTGCCCACTGGTCCGAACACCTACAACACCTCTGGGAGGTGTTGGAGGCCCTGCGCCGTGCGAACCTCACCATTAAAGCCAGCAAATGCCAAATAGGACAGGGATCAGTGATCTACCTAGGACACCAGGTCGGAAGCGGCCTTGTAGCCCCCCTCCAACCCAAGATCGATGCAATCAATGCCTAGGAGGACCCCACGACGCAAACCGAAGTGCGGGCTTTCCTGGGACTCACGGGGTACTATCCTAGGTTCATAAAGGGGTATGGCAGCATTGTAGGCATCCTCACAGAATTGACCCCTAAAAAGAACCCAAAGAAAGTTAGTCCGACCCCCGCCAGCCAGAAGGCGCTGGAAGATTTGAAGGTTGCCATGTGCACCTCCCCATTACTGCAGGCCCCCGATTACTCCCGAGAGTTCGTGGTCCACCCGGAAGCCTCCGAGCACGGCATCGGAGCAGTCCTCTCCCAGGTAGACGACAAGGGTATGGATCACCCCGTGGCATTCATTAGCTGGAGGCTACTCCCTCGCGAGCAAAGGTGGAGCACCATTGAGCGGGAGGCCTTCGCGGTGGTTTGGGCCCTGAAGAAGTTGAGGCCGTACCTGTTCGATACTCACTTCCTGGTCCAAACCAACCACCGACCTCTCCGGTGGCTAATGCAAATGAGAGGGGAGAACCCCAAATTGCTACGCTGGTCCATCTGCCTCCAGGGGATGGATTTTACTGTTGAGCACCGACCCGTTGCTGACCACGCCAACGCGGAGGGCCTTTCCCGGTTCTTCCACCTCAGTGAAGAGAACGCCCAAGAGGATGGGTAGTTCTCTCTGCCTTTCAGCTGGGGGGGACGCGTGTTGGACCTGGCCCCGTGGCGTGGTTCCCCTCGATCCTCGGCACCCTGCACGCACAGCCCTGCACCCCGAGAACCACTGGTTGGCCTGTCCCCGGTCCGCCCAGAGCCCTACCCCACACTCCCCGCATGCTCTGACCTGGTGCCCCATCCCTACATCCCTACGTGTGGCCCCCGGTCACCATTATTGCCAAACAGGCCCCCCGGCCGCCATTTTCCCTTCCCGCAGTCCCTGGCTCTGCATCCCTTGGCCGACCCCGGCCCCAGAAAAGCTTAGGCGGCAGATGCGCCATGACCTGGCTGGGGGGTAAAGGGCCCTCGAAGTACCCAGGATCAAAGAATTCCATAGCACCTCCGGCCTCCTCCCGAGAGACTGGTTTCTCTCGCACCTCTGGTCTGCCCCTGGGGGCTGGTTTCGATCACCCCTCTGGCCTCCCAGAGAGTTGGCTCCAGACCTTGATGGACGTCTGGGAATCCCCGGACGCATCTTCTAAAGCATCAAAGAGGCCAACCGACGGGAGACGCTGCTGACCCGCCCCGGACCACGAGGTCGCCTCCTGCGAGGGTCCGGACATCAAAGGCCCACTGGACTATATGAAGGCCCGCCCCAGAGCTAGCGGGCAGTTGTATCCTGGACAAGAAAGCCCTGCTGATCTAATCGCGGCTGACCTTGAGGAGAGACGGAACTTTGCACCCTACGAGCCCTGCTGACGCTGTCACGGCTCACACTCGAAAAAAAAGAACTAAGGACTACGCTGAACATCCTGAGCCCTGCTGACGCTGTCGCAGCTCCCCATGAACTAACAGTACCTCGGTGCACTCCGGATCGAGCCCTGCTGACCTCGTCCCGGCTTGAGGAGTACTCTGGTCCTGCTGGACCATCGACGGTACCAACCCGACCTGACTCGACCCGAAGTGAGTAGAACAGTCAGTACCACCTCCAACTTCCATATCCCCCCGGCCGGTGGTTTGAGGGCTGTGCGCAGGGTACGGGACGTACTGGCCTACTACTGAGACTGTCCCGCTTGCCTATTCCTTCCAACCAAGACTTTGTGATCCGTCGAGCATTGTAAATATTGATTCCTTATAACTGTGATAAAGAACGTGCTTACTCAAGATCCACTGTGTGGTGTCCGTTCAAAAGTGTGGTGTGAGCTCAGTGTGTACGATCATAGAGTCCTCCCCGGCGGGGACCGCACGATAAGACTCGGCAGTATTTGTGGGAGTGGAGGATTCCGGGGTGGTCGGGAGAGTACATCCTGACCCCTGGGGTCACCCCTTCTAACACATATCCTGTTCCCCTGGGATCGCCCCTTCTAACATTGGTGGCAAGCGACGGGATCCGAGCCGACATCTATAGATCGTACAGTAAACGACTGACACACTACCTAAACGAAGACCCAAGAACAGTAGGAGAAAAAGAGCAACCATGAGTCCCACTGGAACGAGCGAGAAGCCCACATTCCAACTGGACCGTCTAGAGGAGTACGCCCACAAAGATCTAAAACAATTCTGTAAGGACTTTCGCATTGCTACCACTGGTTTAAGCACCAAAGAAGACTTCCAGAAAGCCCTGAAAGCCTGGGTAGAGTCCGGGGCCCCTCTTCCCCCATCGGAAGGAGACGGCGTTGAAGAGTGGCCGCAGAACGAAACCAGGGCCCGAGAAGAAGAGAGAACCGACTCCCTAACATGGAGTAGCAACACAGAGACGGGTCTGTCCCCAGAGGAGCTGATGGACCGGGAAAGAAACCGAGTTCACGAGTTATAACTAGCTAGACTCAAGATCGAAGGAGAACTCAAGTTGGCCGAAAAAAAGTTGGCAGTCGAACAATTGCGAGTACAAGGAGAATTGGAGGAAAAGAAGCTCCAGAGAGAGCATGAAGGAAAGAAACTTCAACTAGAACATGAGCGCAGCCTTAAGGAAATCGAGCTCAAAGCAAGGAGCGACGAGACCAGACCCCCAGGGAACCGAGAGACCCCTTCCCCGGTGGAGGCCAAAGTCCACATCCCCAAGGATGTAGTGAAGGAGTACTACAAGGGAGGGGCAATCCTAAGACTCCTAGAGGAATTACCAGGCCTGAGTCATTTAAAATCATGCGACTTGGAATCAGTAGAGTTTAAACCAAACCCTTTCCAACCAGGCTCCGATTCCACGATAACAACCTGGACTGATCACATCGTCACAGAACAAATCCTGACCCACTGGGAGGATTTTGCCTCATGGGGTAGTGATCTAAAAAAAGGGGAGTCAGCTCGATATCCCAGTCCGTTGCGGAAACAAAATCCAAAACGAGGCCTCCTAAAAAACGCTAAAGGACCAGAGTTAAGAGGCAGCATAGAAGAAGAAGGCCACCAACTCAGGCAAATCACGATTGCCCATCAGGTGAATGACCTGCCCAAAAGTCACCAACATGCCCCTCTGGCGTCAATCCATAGGAACACAGACTGAACCAACAGTAGACCAATGGTTGGGAAAGAGCAGGGCTGTACGTTCTGTTCATGGAACGTCTATGGTCTAAAAGCGAAGCTGGAGGAAGAAGACTTTATTGAGTTTATCACTCAATTTAAAATACTAATGCTCCAGGAAACTTGGCAGACAACAAACACGCCTCTTGTGGTATACAAAGAATTCTTTACACCAGCACAAAAGGAGGCCCGCTCCGGCAGGACAAAAGGAGGCCTATCCATTTTCATATCGACGGACCTTCTATGGCAACTTAGTCACATTGACCTAGATTCTACATGGATACAATGCATTAAAATTGAAATTTCCCCAAATATGGGCCTCTTGATCGTGAATCTCTATATGCACCCAGTCGGAAAACATAAGGGGAAGAGGATAAACAACTAGTTACTGCAATCAAGGCGTTAAAGTCCACCTATCCAAGCGAAAACATGCTTATAACAGGAGATTTTAATATGAATCTAATTCAACGTCAGGAGGGAAGCCTCCCCACCCACATTGTGCCCCGGCAGGGCAACCTTTGCAGACAAAGTGCAATAGGAAGGAAATGTGCCATGGAGTTGGAAGCCCTCCAATTGTACACCTTAAACGGAAGGGGTCATCTGGACACACCGGCTGCCCTAACGAGGGTTTCCAAAAATTCAGGATCAACCATAGACTATACTCTGGCGGACCCCAACCTATTCCTTTAGACTTCCATATCCAGGAACGTGGGGAAAGTGATCATTTCCCACAGACCTTCACTTTGACAATTGAAGCAAAAAAGTCTGAGCAGGCGCTGCCTCTATCCTTGAACACCCAAATCTTTAATTTACAATGGCTAAACTGGAATGAAGAAAACCTCTCCAATCTAATGGCGTCATGCCATGCATTGCTTTCACTATCTGACATATCAAAGGACATAATAAAGACCTAGGAGTCCTTTGTAGCAGACTTAAACAAGAATTTCCAATCCAACCACAGAGGACAAAAAGCCATAAGAAACAGAGGAGGGAAATGGTACACCCAAAAGCTGCGACAACTAAAAAGGCAAATGAATGCATTTCTCAGGGCTGAACGAAAAAAGGATCCTCACTTTTCACAACAAACTCTGAAAACAATTGCAGCCTTAAAAAAAGAGGTAAAAAGAGAGGCCAATCTGGCCAAGAGAATGCATAGGGAAAAACTAGCGCGTACTATACTCCATGCCAGTAAGCTGCAGAACTCAAAAGACTTTTGGGCAAAAATAAACTTCATGCTCAACGGTAAACATCAGCAGTTCAACTCAGACATGACTGACCAACTTTGGTGTAGCCACATCGATTTATTATACAACTTCACACTTGATACCCCACTTGACAATAAAGTTGTGCCTCTCCCGGAGTGTGCCCTGTCAAGCCTGAGAACAACGACAGACCCAAAGCCCGCTGACCCCAAAGCTACTTGCGAACCACCAATAACAAAGAATACAGGTGACACTGACCTGATGACACTAACGCAGGTCTTTAACACCATAAAATCATTGAGAGCAGATGAGCTCCTGGCCCAAATGGTCTTCCCAATGCCCTATTCAGGAAAGACCCCACGTTCTGGGCCAGTCAATTACTCCCTTTATTTTGTCATAGTGTAAAGAACGGGAACATTCCCGAATCGTGGAGGGGCAGCATTTTACACCCAATATATAAATCTTGATCTCGCTCTGACCCCAACAACTACAGGCTAATAGCCTTAATAGATGTGGAGGCAAAGATCTATGCGTCAAATTTACTGGTAGAACTGGAGGCTTGGGTAAGCAGCATAGGGCTAACCCCCCTGACTCAAACAGGCTTTCGCCCAGGAATGGGCACCCTCACCAACTTATCTGCAAAAACCCTACTAGCAAAAAGGGAAATTGACAACTCTAACTCGCTGTATACTTGTTTTTTGGACTTAAAAGCGGCCTTTGATAAAGTGCCAAGATCCAAACTCTGGGCCAAAATGAAAGCCTGGGGTGTGCCGCCAAAGCTAATGGGAGCAATCATAGAGCTGTATTCAAAGACCTGGGTCCAAGTGAATAAAGGAGACAGCCGATGCCTGACAAAGAAATTCCGCACACTCAACGGCTTACAACAAGGCTGCGTATTGGCCCCCTGCCTTTTCAACATTTACACCGCGGACCTAGAAAGCGATGTACGCTCTATCCAGGGAGATCCACCAAAATTGGGTAACTTACCCATAATGAGTCTACAATACGCAGACGACATTGTGCTTTTGTCACATACTCCTCTCGGCCTACAACGTATGATCTTTAAGCTTGCGTCATACCTCTCAAATGCACAACTGACAATAAATCTTAAAAAAACACATTTTTTATGTTTCTCTGGCTCTCGCAAGAAAAGAAAAAAATTTGCCTGGAAGATAAACTCCACCATACTAACTCAGGTAGACCAATACAAATACCTGGGCATCTCACTGGACCATCAATTAAAATATAAACAGCACTTGGAACAGGGGAAATCAAAAGTTAAACAGCTCCAATTCGCCTTTAAAACAGCCCAAAAACATCTATGCGGAAACTCCACTGCCCACATTTTAAAGATCGTAGCCGCCAATTTCTTGCCATCCCTCACATATGATTCTGAGATGATGGCAACCCGGGACTCCACAGCGCTAAACCTCGCCCAATCTCGCCTCTTTAAAAATCTTTTTTCAATCCTGCGCTATATTTCGCAATCTCAAATACGTTTGGAATACGGTCTCACAAATCAGCTCCCGGCAAGACAAGGAGCCCTCGTCAAATACTACTGGCGAATGAGGGATGCAGAAGATCACTCCCTGGCTTATCTGTGCTGACGGGTAGTAGAAAAACAGGCATGACTTCCCAAGTCTATATATAAGTCACTCAGGCAAGTGCTTCAATCATTAGCACTGGAAGAATCCTGGCTTGCACCCATGACTTACACTGCTTTCAAACTGTGAACTAACAATGCAATCAAAAAAGCGTCACTATTAATGGACAAAGCTGCAGTGGCCGGTAAAAGCCACGCCTGGATTGTTCTGCCATCATACATCCACATGAACCCCCATCCATATTGGCAAGACTGCTTCAGGGACCATTACAAAAGGAAATTAAGCTTGTTAAGGTTGGGCTGCTTTGTGAGTAAAGATCTCACTCCCAAATGGCTACAGTCGTGGTCAACTTCCGACTGCCGTCTTTGTAACAACGGCGCAGTCATTACTGCATCTAATATGTATATGCCCTGCACTTCAGAAACTAAGGAAAGTGCTTCTGCTACCACTCTTAAGAGTCGCCCAGGTGAGAACCTGCAGGGCGGCCGTCATCATATACCTCAGTGGGTCTTGGATAAAACTATCTTGCAACACTATAACATTTCTGGAGCATGCTGCTCAAGAGCTAGGAAACAAGGCAGCAACCAAAGAGAACTCAGGATAACAGGCCTGGACACAGCCGGCCATGGACTCACTTTTATTTTCCTAACGGACTCTCTTGTTTCTATCCCATAGCACTTCATTTCATGTCACAAAAGTGTACCCTGATCCAACCCACATTGCTTCCCCAAGTTTTACTTTCCCCCTTACACCACTTTTTTAAAAGTCCGTGTAATTTCATGTTACAAAAGTGTACCCTGATCCAACTCATAACACCTTTCTAAGTTTTAATTTTCCCCTTAGACCACTTTCCTGAAAAGCCAGTGTAATTTTATATTCCCTTTGCTTTTCCTATCCTTTTTGTTTTATTTTGACTTGAAGCTGATTTTGTGTTGTTTTAAAGATGTAAATATTGACCAAATGGTGGTAAGCTCCACCCTTTTATGATTTTATTATAAATCATATAAAAGTATTACTTCCTTCCTACTACAAGGGAGACGACATCCAGCAATGGTGCAAAGCCTACGAAATAGCCATGACCTCCCACCGGGTACCCCAGAAGGATTGGGGGGCCGGATTGTGGGGACGATTCCTGAGTGAGGGGAGAGACACCATGCTGGACCTACCCTCCACCGTACTGAATTCGTACCAACACAAGAAAGAAGCCCTGCTAGCCAGATAGGGGCTCACTCCTGAGATGTACCGGCAGCGGTTCAGAGACTGCAAAAAGATCCCTGGCACCACCTGGGTGGAGTACGTCAATTTCTAAAGCCAAGCCTTGGAAGGGTGGATCAAGGGCAGCAAGGTCACCACCTTTGAAGGACTATTTGACTTAATAGTCTGGGAACACCTGTCCGCCAACTGCTTTGTAGAGCTACGCCAGCATCTCCTAGACCGCAAATTGACCGCCCCTCGGAAGCTCGCTGTCGAGGCAGATCGCTGGGTGAACACCCGGGTCCCCCGGGGGCCAGTGGGAGACTATGGCCAAAATGGGCAGGGATCTTCCCGCCAGAGAGGGGGGGAGGTCAAGGTAGACAATGAGAGTTTCAGTCAGGGCCCCAGCGTAGCCCCCCCAGGAACCAGTCCCAAAACTTTCCGTCTCCCCCATGTCCAACGCAGGGCCCCCCTCAGGTAGGCAGGGACCCCGATAACTTTCTTCAAGTGCCAACAACCTGTTCATTATGCTAGTGACCCCCAGTGTCCCCTGAACAAGAAACCCGTTGCTGCAGGCCCCCCCCCCCCACACGTCAGATAGCCACGGTGGCCCTAGAGGAGGAGGAGGTAGAGGAGACAGAGGAGTGGGAGCCAGTAGCAATGTCCTTGGTCTCCCTCGGGGATAGAGAAATGGTCCCGGGAGCCCCACTACCCGACAACACCGAGAAATACCGACAGCAGGTGACGGTCAACGGACACCGCATAGGGGCCCTCCGTGACACGGGCAAGCATTAACGCAGTATGCTGTCACCTGGTCACCGAATACCAGCTTATACCACACGCCTCCTGCCGGGTTGTCTCCGCCGACAATTCAGTCTGCACCTGCTAAATAGCTCAGGTCCCTTTTGAGTGCGGGGGGGGGTCTCCAGTGACTTGCGGGTAGCTGTCCACTGGGCAACGACCTGGAGAGCTCCCCGTGGAAACAGGTGGAGCAGAAGACTCACCTAGAGATGATGGGCCTGCCCGAATGGGCATGCGTGAGCACGCGATCCATGACTGCCAGAATGACCACCCCCGGGGGATGGAACCAGAGACCACCAGCCAGGCCTCCGACGACCGTGAGGGGAGCGAGCGACCGGAGGTCCTCTGACTACCCCCAGGAGAAGAAATCAACCCCAACACCGGTCCCCTAGGCCCTACTGTCAGACAGATCCAGGACTTGGGCGACCTACCTGAGTTAGCCCAGTGGCGCCAGGAAGGTGGGCCCTCCCGAGAAGAGTTCTGCCTGGAACAGACCTCCTGTCCTTCTCTCGTTGGTCCATGACAGAAGGCCGCCGCCCAGGCCGCCAGCGACCAGTCCGGATCCCATTGGGTTTACTGGGAAAAGGGCCACTTGTATAGCGAACAGTGAAGGATGTCGTCTGACACTTGAACATACTCGTGAGAGGTGAGCTGTATGTATGCACGGTCGATCAAATTTTTCGCTTCACCATGCTACGGTGGGGGACTGTACTCCTGGGCAAAGGCAGCCTTTATGTAGCATTTGTAGATCTTAGGGCTGCCTTTGATCTGGTGCCCAGGTGCACGTTGTGGGAAGTTCTGTCCAAGTTAGGGGTCCCACCTGATCTGCTTACGATGATAATGCGTCTCCATGAAAGCAACTATGCCAAGGTCCAGTGGGAGAGGAATGGGGAATCCACCACCAACTTCCCAGTTGAGCGGGGGGTACGGCAGGGATGTGCAATGGCACCCCTGCTGTTCTCCCTGTTCATTAATGGCATTGTAGATAGGTTTTCGGACGCAATGGTTGACGCACCTTCGTTAGCGGGCATCAGAGTACCAATTCTGATGTTCGCTGATGACACCTTGATCGTATCTAAGACTCCATCGGGCCTCCAGCGTGCCCTTAACATATTTGACTCATTCTGTAAAGAACGGGGTCTTGAGGTCAATGTAAATAAAACCAAGTTGATGGCCTTCGGGCAAAAGTGCCAATCCCAACCCAAGGTATTCTTGAATAATATCAAATTAGAGTTGGTAAATGTTTTTACATACCTTGGGGTGGAGATATCAAGTAAACTTGGTTGGTCAAGACATATAGAGAAGGCGGTGCTGAAACACCAGCAGATGTCAGGAGCCCTCAGGGTCGAGCAAGTAAAATCCAAAACCAGGCCTATAAAACCTGTTCTTATGGTTTATGACGCAAAAGCCTTGGGCGCAACCCTTTATGGGGCTGAAGTCTGGGGCTTTGAGAGTCTTACCAACCTCCAAAGATCTGAGAACAGGTTTCTGAGAGGGATAACCAGCCTCCCCCAAAGCACTCCATTAATACCGCTTGGTTTGGAACTAGGCAGAAGATCGCTTAGTGATCGTGCCCGACTGAGGCCTATCCTCTATTGGAGACGGCTATGGACAACCATGGAAATAAGACACTACGCTGAGGGGTTCCTAGCCTTAGCCAAATCAGATGCTTTTCGCAAAATTAAATGGCTAAAAACGCTAAGGGATGTCCTTGATGAGCTTGGGCTCTCCAAACTATGGGACAACCCCCTTGGGGAAGTATTCCCCAGTAAATCTAGTATTAAAGAAATATATTGGGACCACATCGATCAGAAACTCTGGAGGAGTGTAACCTCTGAAACTATGGGGGGTAGGTTTATGGAAATCAAACAAAGACCATCCCTAGAACAGTACTGGGACAGCATAACTGTTCCACTAGACAGGAAACTATTTTTCCAGTTAAGGGCAGGTTCTCTCCCCCTGAGATGTTTGACGGCCAGTTGGAGAACTAGTAGTAGTTCGTGCTGTCCGTCATGTGGGGCCCCCAATGAAAGTATTGCACATTTTCTTTTTTTATGCGAGGCTTATGTAAATCCCAGGAAAACCTGGTTGGCTCCAGTTTGTAGGAACCTTGGTGTCCTAAGCGGTGTTGAGGGGTTGAGAATTATTTGTTCTTCCACGGAAATGCCCATCGTAATTGGAACGGCAAAATACCTGGGGTGGGCATGGTCCATAAGGAGGAGGGCTCTATCTTCAATTGTGTTTTGAACTTTACATTTTCCATCATTTGATTTATCCTTGCAAACATCTACTGGGAGATATATATGAATTTTAACCCTAAAATCGCGGCTAATATGTATGGTATGAGTTTTATATTGTATAAACACTGGAAATGGTCCGTAACGCGGAGGTTTTTATAACTCAACATGCATCTAGTTTCCGCTTACTATGAAAAAGCTTATTTTTATCTTAATTGCTAACAACTTTTATGTTTATGTACTATGTATTTTTAATTATAAATCTAATGTTATTGAATGTTTGAAGTTTTAAAAAAAAATGTATGAATTTATATGTGTGTGCTTTTATGAGTGCATAACTCGAATAAAGCTTTTTCATCATTATGCTAGTGACCCCCAGTGTCCCCTGAACAAGAAACCCGTTGCTGCAGCCCCCCCCCCCACACGTCAGATAGCCACGGTGGCCCTAGAGGAGGAGGAGGTAGAGGAGACAGAGGAGTGGGAGCCAGTAGCAATGTCCTTGGTCTCCCTCGGGGATAGAGAAATGGTCCCGGGAGCCCCACTACCCGACAACACCGAGAAATACCGACAGCAGGTGACGGTCAACGGACACCGCATAGGGGCCCTCCGTGACACGGGCAAGCATTAACGCAGTATGCTGTCACCTGGTCACCGAATACCAGCTTATACCACACGCCTCCTGCCGGGTTGTCTCCGCCGACAATTCAGTCTGCACCTGCTAAATAGCTCAGGTCCCTTTTGAGTGCGGGGGGGGTCTCCAGTGACTTGCGGGTAGCTGTCCACTGGGCAACGACCTGGAGAGCTCCCCGTGGAAACAGGTGGAGCAGAAGACTCACCTAGAGATGATGGGCCTGCCCGAATGGGCATGCGTGAGCACGCGATCCATGACTGCCAGAATGACCACCCCCGGGGGATGGAACCAGAGACCACCAGCCAGGCCTCCGACGACCGTGAGGGGAGCGAGCGACCGGAGGTCCTCTGACTACCCCCAGGAGAAGAAATCAACCCCAACACCGGTCCCCTAGGCCCTACTGTCAGACAGATCCAGGACTTGGGCGACCTACCTGAGTTAGCCCAGTGGCGCCAGGAAGGTGGGCCCTCCCGAGAAGAGTTCTGCCTGGAACAGACCTCCTGTCCTTCTCTCGTTGGTCCATGACAGAAGGCCGCCGCCCAGGCCGCCAGCGACCAGTCCGGATCCCATTGGGTTTACTGGGAAAAGGGCCACTTGTATAGCGAACATTGAAGGATGTCGTCTGACACTTGAACATACTCGTGAGAGGTGAGCTGTATGTATACTGCAACTACACACAAATAAACTTCGAATACAATTCTTTGGGGGCAATACGTTACCGTTCCGGCCGCGTTATATCGCACTAACATGAATTATTGATGATCTGGAAAACAGAATCCGGACAAATAACGAACTTATATTCTCAGGACAAATACGATCTTCTACTTCCAGAATACATGCATTTTTTTAGCCTTGAAAAAGTCGCAAGGGAAGCGACGAAACACGTGTCTGCTGTAGCTGTATCATTGTTAGAACAACTGAACAATTATGATTGCTTGCTGAACTAATTATACATTGAACATGTTAGAAAGGCGATCCTAGGGGGAGGCCGAAGTTGTCTGGCCGACCACCCCGAGAACCGCCTCTCCTTCTGGAGTTGGCCGAGGGCCGTTGAGAGGCCTCCTGGCGAGGTTCCTCTCCTAGAATCGCACAGCCGAGCAATCACACCACTACAAATGGACACCACACAAGGATAGATTCTTAGAGTCTTTATCAGCAATCAAGGCAGGTTCTTTCAGCAATATGTACAAACGGATCGAGGGATCCTTAATGTCTCGGTAAGTGTGGGAATAGGGTAGCGGGACAGTCTTAGTACCAGCCTGGCACAAGGATACCCTACACTCAGCTCTCAATCCTCGAGCTGAGGGGTTCCGCAAGGTCGAGCCGCGACGTCGTCAGCAGAGCTCCGGGATGGTTCCAGCGAGGTCGGGCCGCGGCAGCGCCAGCAGGGCTCCGAAGATGGTTTCAGCGAGGTCGGGCCGCGGCAGCGCCAGCAGGGCTCCAAAGAGGGTTTCAGCGAGGTCGGGCCGCGGCAGCGCCAGCAGGGCTCTGAAGATGGTTTCAGCGAGGTCGGGGCGCGGCAGTGCCAGCAGGGCTCCGAAGATGGTTTCAGTGAGGTCGGGCCGCGGCAGCGCCAGCAGGGCTCCGAAGATGGTTTCAGCGAGGTCGAGCCGCGGCAGCGCCAGCAGGGCTCCGAAGATGGTTTCAGGGTTCAAAGTAGCGAGTTCTTCTCAGGGTCGGCCGCGATTCCACCTGCAGGGCTCTCGACTCCAGGATAAAACTACTGACTAGTCAATAGCTGCCCCAGATATAGGTCTGGAGTCCTTTGATGTCCGGATCCTCCTGCCTGGGGGGTCAGAGGGGCCGGAATGAGAGTGTCCAGACACCCAGCAGGGGGGTGGAGCCAGCGCCCAGGGAGGCCGGAGGGCGATCAAAACCAGGCGTCTGGGGACGGCTGGAGGGCCATCGAAACTCTCCTCCTCTTGGATCCGTCAAGTGGCCATTTTACCACCTGGTCGGATCTTGGTGCCTCGATGTCGGGGCCTCGCTGGGGCCGCGGCCGAGGTCGGGCCGAGGCCACGGGGCCCGGACGTGGAGGGTCCAAGATGGAGTCGGGCCTGAGCTGGTGGCTCGGGATAGGGGTCGGACCAGCAGAGTGGGGCGAGTAGGGGTCGCCGTGTTCCGGAGGGGGAGAGCCGGGGGTCGCCAGGAGTGGCGGCTCTCGTGAAGGTTGGAGGGGGGTAGCTTCAGGCCGGAGGACAGGGGTCGATGTCGTCCAGGGCCCGCCATGTGGGAGGAGTGGGACCACGCCATGAGGCCGGGTCCAACAGAACACTTTTTTATGTTAAACAATTTTGCTGTTTGTGGATACTCGGCTGTTTACTTGTATGTGCTGTGCTCTGTCTTTGCCTTAATTTGTCTTTAATATATACAGAATATTTCTGCATATATTGTGTGATATGGCGGGTGGCATGGTATTGTGACATTGAACACGCTTTGAATATAGTGAGAATTTATCTACTTCATAGGCGATCATAACAGAGGTGCTGGCTATCTAAATTACCCATTGCCACCATCCCCCTTTTTTAAGGCTGGTAGTGGCACTGCCAAGGTGAGGGAATAGGTGCCAGTGGAAGATCTAAGGGGCAGATGGCAATGCCCTGGTGGGGTACACGTGGCATTGCCATAGTTTGAAGCTGGTGCATTGCTATGGTTGCGGCAGAAGACGTCCTTCCCCAGAGTAGGACGGGGATGTGGATGGTGGGTGGCTTTGCCATTGTTAGGTGACATCTGCATTTCAAAGGTAGGATATTGAGATGGGTGGGGGAGAAGCATTGCTGTCATGCACACTTTGCATGTTCTGCACCCAGGCTGCATTAGAGCCTGGGTGCAGGACATGCCCAGGCCCCCATTCCCCGTCTGAGCACGGCGCTCAGACCAATCACAAAGCTGATTGGCTAGGGGAGTCAGCAGTATGGTTGCGTCCTGGTTCCTGCTTCCGAGGAGCAAGAGGCGGCAGCTAGCGGACTGAGAGGCGGCGGCTGGCCAGCTGACCTGCCTGGATGTAAGTGTTTTTTTTTAAATATTTGTTTTCATTTACAACCCCTCCCTCGCCACCCCAAGTAAAAAGCGGACACCACTGGCCCCAGACGTGGTTTAACACTTCAGGTCCCTGCTGATCCAGTAGGTCCCGGGTCCAGTGTATAAATGAGGCGACTGATTAGTGGAGCAGTCTTTTTTTTACGCATGCGCTCCACCGACAGGACACTGCTGGTCGCGGATGAGGTAATGATTGGTGGGGCATGTTTGGTCCATAGAAGGCATCCTTGTAATTAGGATAGGTGGGATAGCGGTCTCAAGGGGCTCTCCATGGGGTGGTTGCAGCAGGTCGGCTAGAGGATGCGAGGGTGTGGGAGGACTTGCTGCCAACTGGCCCGCAGGGGCGCCAAGCTAGTACAGGCCCTTGGAGGAATAATGAGGATATATGGGCATACCAGAGGTAGGTTACCTGACGTGCAGAAGGGCCTCGTGCACTAGGGAGGTATTCGCAGGGGGTGGGACTCTCCCCTTATGGTGGGGCCCACAAGGTTGACCAGTCATGATCTCAATCGTAGGCACAACACTGGATACACAGGGACAATATTCGGCATGGTTAGTAATGGCTATGTATTAGAGTATGTTAAGGTTAGCCAACCATCAAAACTGTAAATAAACATGTCTGATTTATAGTGTTTGTGCGTATAATCTTGTGAAATGATTTGAGTGAATTCTTGTAATTATGTTTGTGGTTTGTTATCATAATAAATACAGCTGAGTGTTTATGACCCCTAAACCAAATGTTCAAAGTGATGTTTTGTGCTGTCTGTCATAGTACTGACCTGGATCCTGTAAGTGGGAATCTGATGGGAGAGACCAGAGTGTGTGGGCCTACGCTCCGGGCCTTCACGGGGAAACCACAAGGAAGTCCCGAGTACAGTACTGAGAGTCCTGGGGCGACTGGGGCCAACTGTGTTCTTCATGGGGGTGAGACTGACCTGGGCATCTCCGTTTGGCAGGCTATTAGGAGAAAAGTGAGCCCCATGGGCATGAAACTGATCGTCATTAGGCTCCTTGGACATTCTGCGCAAGGTGCAAATCCATGTTACTTCCTAGGAGTGGGGCAATATCCGACTGGCCTGCTGATCCAGGGATACTGGCTCACTGAAGGGGCAAGACAGTCCCCTGCCTGACCCCAAGATGGCTGCCATAGTGGTCCCCTCCACGTTGTTTTACCTCCCTGGGACAATAAGTGGACATTGACCAGACCTTGAACCTATCCCCTAACCTGCTTACATATCAGGACTTGAACCTGCAGAACTTACCCCAGACTGTGGAGACCAAGCGATTTGGCTGATGCCCGGTGGAGCTACCAGATAGCTAAAAGAGGAGATTGGTTGTGGACTCCCCCGCCTTCACCTACCCAGCCGGACCTTGGGCAGATATTCCCCTTGTCTCTACGTACTATCTTCCTCCTACCTCTTTACCCTATCCCCTCACCCTACCTTGCTCAATCTACCCTGTCCCCTATTATCGTTAAATGCTTTTCTTGATACTTATCTAACTTTTAACTGATGTATATTGCAACATTATTGTTCCTCATGTAAAGAGCTCTGATTCCTTCGGGTCTAGCCATCGCTATACAAAACTCATTCATTAAATATGCTCCCATTTAGTTCTCTTTGTCTACTTCCCTAGCTCCTATCTCCTCTCCCCTTGCCTGCTACTCTGCCTAGCCCCCTGTCCTTTGTGCCCTTTGACTAAGCACTCTTTCTCCCCTTGTTGGGGAAAGATCCAATATTTATACTCTGGTGTCTCCGCGAACCCGCTGAGAGACCACTGCGCCAAGGGAGCCACTCACACTTGAGGTATGGTATGGCACCTCTTGCCAAAGCACTCCCTCTCCCCTTTTTTGGGGGAAGGATCCAGTATGTAGGCCTTGGAGTCTCAGAAACCCCTCTGAGAGAGTCCACTGCGTAAAGAGAGCCTCTCGCAACCGTGATGGGGAAGTGATACCACTTATCCTGGGCTTGCAGCTTACTGGACTTTAGACGTTGCTTTGACTCGTCTTCCAGTTTGTGTCCCCGTCACCCTTCCACCTCTTCTTCGCATGCTGTGTCTCTCACCCTCCCCTCCTCTTTCCCGCCTTCATTATCTGTCTACTTCCCTCCCCCTCCCCTGAATCTCTCACATTGCCTGTTTTCCCCTTACGTATTTGTACTTATTGTTTATCTTGACCTTACAAGTAACTATGTTGCCATGCTCTAAGAACTGTGTAACGATGTAACCTGTAACTATGATCTGATGCTCAAGTAAAGCGCTCTGATACCTGCGGGTCTAGCCAGCGCAATATAAAACCTTTAAAATAAAAAATAAAAAGTCCGCCGAGCTAGGGTCAGCCCAGGTGCTCTTGGTACCCCCTACGTTTCCGCGACTTCCTCCTGAACCTGGCCCATGATGTACCCCTGGCGGGACACCTGGGACAGGATAAGACCTATCACCGGCTGGTCACCCATTTTTATTGGCCCCGCATGCGCGCCGATGTCGAGACCCACTGCAAGTCCTGCCGCACGTGCCAGGCCAGGGGGAAGAGCGGAGGGAAGTTCAAGGCTCCCCTCCAACCCTTCCCCGTAGTCAGTACCCCCTTTGAACGGGTGGAAATAGACATCGTGGAGCCCCTGGACCCCCGGACCGCCCTGGGCCATAGATTCATCCTAGTCCTGGTGGACCATGCCACCCGGTACCCCGAAGCCATTCCCCTCCGGACGGTGATGGCTCCCGTAGTGGGGCGGGCCCTGATGGGGATCTTCTCCCGGGTGGTATTCCCGCAAGAAGTTGTGAGCGACCGAGGGACAAATTTATTTCCAAGTACATGAAGTCCCTGTGGCAACAATGTGGGGTGACGTACAAATTCACCACCCCGTACCACCCCCAAGGTAACGGCCTGGTTGAGCGATTCAACCGGACCCTCAAGGGAATGATCATGGGTCTCGAAGAGCCCCTGAGGCGCAAGTGGGACATCCTCCTACCCTACCTCCTGTTCGCCTACCGGGAAGTCCCCCAGAAGTCCTTGGGGTTCAGCCCCTTCGAGCTGCTCTACGGACACCCCGTCCGGGGACCCCTCAGCCTGGTCAAAGAGGGCTGGGAGGCGGCGCCCCGGGACCCTCCCCCCCGATGTGTTTCGATACATTCTGACTCTCCGGAATCAGACTCGGAGATTCCGAGAGCTCGCAGAGGCAAACCGGGAGGCGAGCCAAGAAGAAATGAAACGTTGGTATGATCAGAATGCCACTCTGGTCGAGTTCCAACTGGGCCAACAGGTGTGGAAAAAGATGGCTCCGTAGAAGGAGTGAGTCTCTCCTCCTCCCTCACCCCCGAGCAATACGAGGACTGTCGCCAGTTTTTGGGACAATTCTCAGACCTGTTCTCTCTCGTTCCCGGCATCACCAGTTGGTGCATCCAAGATGTGGACACCGGGGACAGCCCTCCGGTACGGCACAGAGCCTACCGCGGCCCTGACAGAGTACGGGCCTGCATCAAGGCCGAAGTCTCCAAAATGTTAGCTCTAGGAGTAGTCGAGTCATCTGACAGCCCCTGGGCCATCCCCGTGGTTCTGGTTCCGAAGGCGGCCGCCCCCGGCGACGTTCCCGAGCTGAGGTTCTGGTTGGACTACCGCGGGCTCAACGCAGTCACCCGAACCGACGCACACCCTATTCCCCACGCAGATGAGCTCATTGACCGCCTGGGGTCTGCCCACTACCTCAGCACCTTCGACCTGACCTGCGGTTACTGGCAAATCGCAGTCACGGAGGGGGCAAAGGAGAGATCCGCCTTTTCCACCCCCGATGGACACTATCACTTCCGGGTGATGCCCTTTGGAATGAAAAATGCCCCCGCCACCTTCCAGAGACTGGTTAACCAGGTATAACCGATAGTCGCGGACGCGAATTTACATACCTGGATTGTAGATTCTCTGGACACTCTCTTACCCAAAAAGATACAACTTACGAGAGGGAAGAGAGTGGGCTCCGCACCTTGGTACTCGTCGGAACTGAGAACCCTGAGGAAGAGATGTAAGAGGCTAGAGCGCTCCTGGAGGAGAGACTGGAGTGAGGCGGGTCGTAAAGAATATAGTGCGGGTCTGAGCAGGTATAAATTCGCTATTCGAGTGGCAAAAGCAGGATTCTTTGAAGAGCGCATAGGCTCTGCGGTCAACTCTTCTAAGGAGTCCTTTAGGGTCATCAAGGAGCTACTGCATGCCCCCGAACCGCAGGTCCTTCACGAGGATCCTCGCAAAAAATGCGCAGAAGTGGCCTCTTTTTTCCAAAGCAAAATTGATAACATACTTGCTTCCCTTCCCCGACTAGGTGATGTTCCTTCTTCGGATGATAATTCCAGCCCCCAACCTAAGACGCAATCGGTGGAGCTGGCCTCCCTAGGTCCGGTCACGATGGAGGAAGTACTGGCGGTTCTGAGGGCTATGAAGAGTGGCTCCCCGAAAGACCCGGCGCCGATCAAATATCTTAAACAGGTGTCCTCTACAATTGGCGGCCCTGTGACGGACCTGATAAACCTGTCCCTCGCCCATGGGCTAGTCCCCCCCAGTTGGAAAGGGGCGGTGGTTAAGGCACTGTTGAAAAAGCCTAATCTTGATCCCGCCGACCTTGCCAACTTTCGGCCTATTTCCTTGCTGCCGGGTATCAGTAAGGTGGCTGAGAAGCTGGTGAATAGCCGCCTTTCGGACTTCTTGGAAGCCAATTCCCTCCTGGGCGACTCCCAAATGGGTTTTCGTCCCGGTCAGGGGACTGACACCGCCCTGCTGGCGGTCGTGGAGAATGCAAGGAGCATGCTGGATTCGGGGGGATCAGTGGCAGTGATCCTCCTGGACCTCAGTGCTGCTTTCGACACCGTGGACCGCCAGGTGCTTCTCCAACGGCTGTCGGAGGTGGGGGTCACGGGTCTGGCCCTCAAATGGTTCGCTTCCTTCTTGGAAGGTCGTACATTTGAGGTGTGGGAAGGCCAGGAAAAATCATCTTCAACCCCTCTCCAGTGTGGTGTGCCACAGGGCTCTTCATTGAGCCCTACCTTATTTAACGTTTATATGGCCCCCCTGGAGAGTGTGGTACTGCCGCTGGGTATCAAAATCATCAGTTATGCTGATGATACTCAGCTGGTGGTAGGCCTCACCCAGTCGGCGCACCATCCCGACAGGCTGCATACGTGTCTTGAGAAGATCTACACGTGGATGTGCAGCTCAGCCCTAAAGCTAAATGGCTCCAAGACGGAGTTGATGCTGCTGGGGAACTCTTCTCCATCTTTGTCCCCCAGCAGCTGGCCAGACTGTCTGGGTCCGGCACCCCCCCCCCCCCAAGCAGGAGATCAAGAGCTTGGGGGTGTGGCTGGAGCAGGACCTATCGTTCAAAACTCATGCCAAAAAGACTGCTGGCGTATGTTTTGGCCTGCTCCGCTCAGCCCAGAAGATTCTGCCTCTGCTCCCTGTGGCGACTCGAAGGCTTCTCATCCAGGGACTTATCATCTCGCGGCTGGATTTCAGCAATGCGCTATTCCTGGGTGCGCCTGAATCCACCCTGAATAAACTGCAGCAAGTGCAGAACGCGGCTGCCAGGCTTTTTACGGGTCTCCCCAGGTGTCAATCGGCACGCCCAGCGTTGAGGGCATTGCACTGGCTCCCTGTGAGGGACAGGGTAAAATTCAAGTCCCTTTGTATTGCCCATAAAGTTCTGCACGGGATAGGACCTCCTATCCTTGGGGAGATGGTCCAGCCTTACAAGGCCTCTCGCTCCCTTCGCTCTGACCATCAACATCTCCTCCAGGTCGGCAGGGTGAAAAAGGCTAGAACGGGCGGCAGAAGGTTCTCAATAAATGTGGCCTCCCTGTGGAACTCATTGCCCCTACAACTTCGATCGGAAGCTAGTTTGCTGCGCTTCCGCAAACTTTTAAAAACCTTCTTGTTTTCTGTTTAATCCCTTCTCTGTTTAGTTGTGTTATGTTCTGGCAGCGCTGGGATGCCTATTGGTAACCAGGCGCTATACAAAACTCAGAATAATAATAATAATAATAATAATTGGCTGGGCTGGAGGGATTCAACGCCGCATATCTCGACGATATCGCGGTATTCAGCTCCCACTGGACCAAACACTTATAACACCTCTGGGAGGTGTTGATGGCCCTGCGTCGAGCGGGCCTTACCATCAAAGCCAGTAAATGTCAGATTGGACAAGGATCGGTGGTCTACCTGGGACACCAGGTCGGGAGCAGCCGAGTTGCCCCCCTCCAACCCAAGATCGATGCGATCGTGGCCTGGGAGGCCCCCACGACCCAGACGGAAGTGAGGGCTTTCCTGGGGCTCACTGGTTACTATCGAAGGTTCATCAAAGGTTATGGCAGCTTCATAGTCCCCCTCACAGAATTAACCTCCAAGAAGCAGCCAATGAAAGTTACCTGGACCCCCGCCTGCCAGAAGGCGTTCGAATCATTGAAGACAGCCATGTGCACTGCCCCAGTACTCCAGGCCCCCGACTACTCCCGGGAGTTTGTGGTCCAAATGGACACCTCCGAGCATGGCATTGGAGCGTCTTATCCCAGTTAAATGAGAAGGGCCTAGATCAGCCAGTTGCATTCATTAGCAGGAGGTTACTACCCCGAGAGCAGAGATGGAGCACCATCGAGCGGGAGGCCTTCACGGTGGTTTGGGCCCTGAAGAAGCTGAGGCCCTACCTGTTCAGTACTCACTTCCGGGTCCAAACTGACCATCTGCCCCTCCGGTGGCTAATGCAGATGAGAGAAGAGAACCCCAAGCTGCTACGCTGGTCCATTTCCCTCCAGGGGGTGGACTTCACCGTAGAACACCGCCCTGGTACTGACCACGCCACCGCGGACGGCCTGTCCAGGTTTTTCCAATTCAGTGAAGAATAACCCCCAAGGGGATGGGTAGTTCTCCCTGCCTTTCTGCTGGGGGGGACGTGTGTTGTACCTGGCCTCGTGGCGTGGTTCCCCCCGATCCACAGCGCCCCGACAGTTATCCTTGTGCAGCAGAAACCCCTGGTCGTCCCGTCCCCTGTCCGACCCGTTCCCTACAGGACCCTACCAAACTGACGACCATCCCCGCATCCTGCCATCTATCCTCCCGGTACCGGGCGTCCAGAACCCGCATCATCCCAGAGGGCCCCGGTAGCCATCACCCTTCCCGAGATCCCTGACTCCATAACCCCCTGCATGACCCCGGCCCCAGCTAAACTTAGGCGTCAGACGCGCCATGCCCGGCTGGGGGGTGGAAGGTTCCCTCTGAGGGAGACAGGACCCAAAAGGTTTCGATTACATCTCCGGCCTCCCCTGGGAGACTGGTTTCCCTCACACCTCTGGCCTCCCCCTGGGGACTAGTTTCGATCACACCTCTGGCCTCCCCAAGAGCTGGCTCCAGGCCCTGATAGGCGTCTGGAAATCCCCGGACGGATCTTCAAAGGATCAAAGAGCCAGCCGGCAGGAAACCCAAACGATCAGCCCCGGGGCCTCAGATCCCCGCCTAAGAGGGTCCGGAATTCAAAGGGGAACCGGACTATAACAAGACCCGCTCTAGAACTAGCGGGCAGTTGAATCCTGGAGAAGAGAGCCCTGCGGACCTAGTGGCGGATCAGCCATTTTGAGAAGAAGATCGATACTGGAACTTTGTAACTTGTGTGAGCCCTGCTGACAACGTCGCGGCTCATCCTTTTGGGAAAGGACATTCCTGGAACATCTTGAGCCCTGCTGACGTGATCGCGGCTCCCCAAGAACTCCGTTCACTCCGGATCGAGCCCTGCTGACTTTAACGCGGCTCGAGGAGTACTCTGGTCCGGCTGGACCATCGACGCTACCTGTATGACCTGGCTCGAAAAGAAGTGAGTGGAGCAGAAGTACGGCCCCCATCTACCGTATCCCCCGGCTCGAGGATTGAGAGCTATGCGCAGTGTATGCTTCGTACTGGTCCCAGTACCGTGACTGTCCCGCATCCCTTTTCCTCACAACCAAGACTCTTTATGATCTCTAGATCGCCTTGTAAATACATACTCGTTACCTCATATCTACTGTTTGATAAAGAACCTTGTATACTGAACTCGTCGCTGTGGTGGACGTTTATAAGTGTGGTGGAAGCTCAGTGTGTACGATCCTAGATAAGAAGTCCTCCCCTGCGAGGGCCTCCTGCCAGTGCTCAGCAGCGTTCCTAGGAGATGTGGGTCACGGGGTGGTCGGGAGAGCATATCCTGTCCCCCTCGGATCGCCCCTTCTAACACTGAGTAACACGAGAAGGGGGACCTGTGAAGAGCCGCCAACTGTGGGGGGAGAAGGGGCCGTCTGAGGGGAGGGCTGTGGAGGGAGAGAGCAGCTGCTCCGGAATTAGCTAAGGGGGACCCCAGGTCAGAGAAGCAGAAAGTGTCTGAACGGGGCAGAGAGACGGGGCTGAGAGGGAGGGAGGTATCTGAGGGCAGGGCTGAAGGGAGGAGCCACCTGGGACAGACGGAATGGGGCCCCCGGGGCAAGAAGGAGGGGGCTACTTACCAGGGCAGGGAGATAGGCTAGAGAAGGGAGGAGAGGGAGAGAGGGCAGGGCTGGAGGGGAGGAGCTGATGGCCGGACAGAGTGAAGGAGCCCCCGGACAGAGAGTTGCAAGTCTGGGATCGAAAGACCTACTGCCCTGGACTGAGTCAAGGGACTCCAGGAGAGCGAGGGCAGCAATCGGGCAGGAGGGGCTCTTGGAGCCAAAGCCGTTAGCTCAGATCCCCATTTTAATATGTTGGCTTACCCACCTCTGGAAAATAAAATGACTGTGGCGGTAATACATCAAAATGTAAATAGTAACGAGAGTGACCAGAGTAGTCGAACAGACCCAAATCAATCCACGTTTTGACGGGCAGTCGTTTTAGGCCAAGGTTACTAAAAGGCATGGCCTTGTACTACGAGACAAAGTCAGGGAGTGTGATCTGTGGATGTCTATATTAAAAAACAGGCACATTATTTAGTCAAAACACTTCGATGGACAATTACTGATTTCCGCTGAGGTGCGTGAGGAGTGGAGGACGCCGAACATTAAACGCAACCTTCCAAGCTTCCATCACTCGCAACAGAAAGCGATACTCCAGAAAGCAACTTCAGCAATCTTCAGAACAAGATGGTGCTAAACAGGTTAACTCGGGATTAGGGAGGGACCGGGCTCAAGTGTTGCGAAAGGGTTGATGGGGTTGAAAGTTAACTGTAAAGCGTATTTTACATTGAAAGGTAAACAAAAAAACTCTTACCCTCGGAAGCATCTGGTGAGTCAGGGGGCGGGTGAGCGGGAGGCATTCCTTTGTAGTCTGGTGGGGGGGAATGCGAGGCACAAATGGTGTAATGGTTGTGTGTGAGCGGCTTCTTTCCAAGTCGGATGGGGGGGAGGCGGGGAAGCAGGGGAGCGAGCGAGTGGGATGGAACGAGGCATTCCATTGAAGTCTGGTGCGAGGCTGATGGGTTTGACGTGCATGCGCGTCTCACACGACTGGATCACATGAACTGCACGTAATCCGCGCTTGGTCAAGAGTTTGTTTCGCCTACTATATACTCGTTATTAATCCCTGCGGGATATAATAGAGATACCTAAAAACGTAAACATCGAGAACTAGGTTATAGTGCTGGGTGAGCGATGGTGCAATGCCACAGATCGTCACTAGAGGTCCCTGGATAGTACTAGCCAACGCTGGGTGCACTTCCACAGGCCGTTACTAGAGGAACCTGTAGAGCCGGGCTCTATTGCAGGGTGCACTCTGGTGCACTACCGCAGGCCATAACTAGAGGTCCCAGACAGCTCCGGGAGTCGGCTGGTTAAAAGCCACAAACTGAGACTAGAACAGATGTCGGTTCAGGGGGATAACAGTGGTAGGTACCCATCCATGTCAAAAGTGCTTTTTCGGCGAATTGTACCAGCTCACGGTGTATTCATTTCCAGGTTACAGAAGCAGCCTATTATTTTAAAGACTGATGAGCACAATAGTCTTCCTTGAGGCAGGGGTTTGAGTATTACATTAAAAAACACAACAACAAAAACGGCAACTCTCCTTGCTGACACGTCCAAAATTAGACAGAAGGATGACAGGCACTCGGAAATCAAGGAGAGGTAGGGGTTAACTTTAGACGCCACACGGTGTTCAAGAATTGTTCCATTAACCCAACAAGCTTGAATATGCTCCAGAAAAGGAAAAATGCATCTTTCGGAACCCATGTTAAACAGTATAAACTGCAAGACATTCCTAGATGTACATAGGCAGATGTTGCCCAGAAAACCAAAACCGGAACAGTTTTCATAAGACTCCGTGTCAAAAGAAATGTACATAAAGCTTTAATTTATAAGATACAAATCATATGTTCACAATACAAAGAGAGGAAACTCCATATTTCAATGAAATATACAGCAGGGGGAGGGGGCATGGGCGATTTCCTTTCGGGAGCGTGCGACCATGTGGCACCGCGCGATCCCGAAAGGAAATCGCAAAGATGTGCACGCGTTGCATTGCAAGCAATGCAACACGTGCACTTCTTTGCTTAAAAAAGCTCTGCCATGGTATTAGGTCCCCTCCTATGCAACAAAAGCGCGTTATGTAGGACGAGACCTAAAAAGAGCCAGAAATCAGATGAGATGCACTACTGGAAACTCCAGTAAAAGAAAAGACAGAACTGTCATTGGTATGCATTACCACATACCATATTTCCTCAGATAGGGTTAAGAAGATCATCAAAAGCAATTTGCGTATCCTCAACACAGGTCCCAGATATTGTGATTTCCCCCTCTTTTCCAACAAAAGAGCAAACAAATCTGAGAGATACACTGGTGCATACCTAAAGCAAAAAAAACTAACAACATCCACAATCCCCTTGGTCTCCCAGGAGTAGTATGTCACCACCCTTGTGGCCAGTGTAGTGTTTGCCATCTGACCCCTACCCACTAAAGAAATAGATTTAGGTCAACGTTCCCTTGGCAATTGAGAAAACTTACAAACTGACTCGAAACAAGTGATATACCTTATAATCTGACCATGCAATCTTAAATACGTAGGCACCGCTACGAGAAAAAGGAGCACCAGGATATGTGAGCACCGGAGCAAAAGCAGGTGCAGACGCAACACTGCAAAAATGGAGAAACACTACATATTGACAGGACACTGTTAAAGCTCTCAAGTGGATCATCCTAGAACAAGTCGATGCAGGAACAAGAACCCTAGAGAATATCCTTCAGGAGTAGGAACAGCGTTGGATTTACAAACTATCCATGCACAAAAAATGGACTAAACAATCATATCCCCCAGTGGAATATACCGTAATGGACAAAATACCCCATGCATAACCAGTAAGAAGTTTTGAGAAATCAGCATAAACCACTTTCCTTTTGCGTCTTTTTAACCACCTTGTTTGTTAGTACTTACTGCACCAACCTCACAATGAGGGTTCACTTTTTTTAGTATTGTTGAGCACTTTTTTAAAGCACCCCAGTGTGCATTTCAACAATTTCCTTTCTGTGGGTTCCCTATATATACAATACCCAACAAAATCCCAGTATCTGCATTTAGCCCTTTGTAACCGGGTGGCTGAACTACAGTTCCCTACCTCCATAGACCTTGTGTCTTTTCCTTCACCAATAGGAGAGCCGAATGGCCACCTTATTCCTCACCTACATTACCAATGGAACAAGAACTTGAGGCGGGACTACATTTCCTAGCCTCCTGCTTAATTAAGCAACAAAACCAATGCGAATAAACCTCGATCAAGTGTCACCTGGCATTTATCTCCAGAATCTTGCAAAAATACAGCCCGGCCAGACACAGCGAGAATCGGAGATGGAAGGAAGTAGTCCCTTGATGAAGTAAATGCGTGATTAGGGGGGGGCAACCAAAGACCATGTGTACTGGATATATTCTTTTAAAAATGCTATCACTTTTATTTCCCCAGAATGCGACTACTGGGATCTCCCATCCGCACTACCTCATGAAGTCCTAGTGAATAGAGGGTATGTAGGTTTTAGGTATTTTTTATTTCTGATATACACCTACGTGTGCATGCTGAACACTATCGACGAATATGATTTGCTTTCATTTGCCTTTCTGGGGTGGGTGTGTTTGTGCCCACGTGTTTGTGCCCACGTGTTTGCGTGTGTGTTTTGTCTGAAGTTTGGGAGGGCAAACACACATCTCTGCATGCCCTGTCACACACTACAACCAAGTTGTGCCTGAGCATGACATAATACAATATCAAGACGTCACAATTACCCCCAACAGAAATACATTTAATCTTTTTTGTTTCAGAGACCATTACAGGAAAAGGTCCAGTTTGGTATGTACATTTGCGGTCCTGAAAAAAGCCTATTGACCCTTGGTGGCACTAGATACAGGCTCAAACATGTCGACCCACTGATTGGTGGTCATTGTAGGAAGGTACCTCCTGACTATGGTTGCCCCCAACTTTTTGCCCTGTGTCTTAGCTGGTTTTGGACATAGTCGACCTGGGACCCTGCCAATCAGGACCCCAGGCCTACTGCTCTCTCTTTAAAATGGATTCCATGTACCCTAGGTACATTTCCAATTGGTACTGGGCCACCTTATCAGACCCCGTAACGCAGGGCATAGGTGTACCCAGGGCCGGCGGGGGCTGCAGCATGTATTATGCCACCCCTGGCTGGCCTCCTAAATTTGACACAACTGGCTGCATGACAGCTGGGGCGAAGTCGTGTAATCACACTTTGCTTTAGATATAGTAGCCCTATGTCTAACCATACAATGGACACCCGAGTTCCTATCAGTCACTCCTATGGCAGGCCTTGACAATCCTGAAGGCAGAGTGCGTGGGCTCGTGTGAACTGTGTTCTGGCCCGAGCCGAGCCCGGTTGCAGCTTGCGGAATCAAGACCCAAAGGCTGTTCCATGATAACGCGTACCACATCGGTAACTTCGGTGTCGCGTTCTCAAGACATGTCGAGTAAGGTGTCATACGAATCGGGATGCTGCCCTCTCACCAACTCTGGCGACGAGGTTAGCATTCCGCCCTTCTAGAGGGACACGACATGTACGTAACTGTGAACCCCGGTTAAAGTTAACTAAAGCCTCAGCTCCACAAAATGGATGCTGCCACCACAGACACGAGTCTGACCTCCTGCTGCTGGGAGTCCTTCCAGCAGGGAGAGCTTGGACAAAGGGTTTCCTGTCGAGGGCGGTGTTCGCACAGTCCCAGACAGGGTTTGTGTATTCTGGGTAGGTAGGGCTTTTGCGAGAAGGTGACTGCGGAGTGGCACCCCGGTGCTCACTACGCATCTGCCGGTCAGAACCAGTTCCAGGGGCGCCAGCCCTGGCCTGGGGAAAGTCCGGCAGGGGAGAGGGGTGTAACTACCCCCCTTCCTGGTCCCACCCTTAGGGCAGGACCTAGTCATGTACCCACCCCTTTCTTTAGAATAAAGGCCGGAGCGGGGACCCTTCCAAATTAGATCATCTTTGAATCAAGAACTACTTTCTACGAAAGGACACTCAAGACTCTTCTCAAGATTTCTCCCTTGTGACTAAGGAGTAGTCACCCTGCATCAGTGGGCACCACCTAAGAACTCTGCGGTTTGCTGTAAGTCCTTCCTCAAGGAATCCGACGGCCCAGCTCGACGAGAACCGGCTTCCCTGGCACCTCTGACCTCTACCCACGTCATCAGCTCAGCTGTGATCTGTGGGTGCGACGAGACCTCGAGGGACCGGCCATCATCAGAACCTGCACGCTCTTAACCAGCACGACCATCGAAGCAATTCCCTGGTGAGTGCTCTGGGGTCCGAGAAGCCCCGACCCTGAGCCGCTCCAGCACCGAAGTGCAGTCCCCCAGCATCTCCACGATCTGCGTGGGGCCCTTCTGCTCGCTGCTCAGCACGTTGTCTGGTCACTAGCCGCTGGCGTGTGCCCTTCTGTGACGACATCCGTCAATCCACACTGCTGGTCTGGTTGCTCCAGACTGGCCCTTGCTTCCATCTTTGCGAGAAGCACCCCGGACCCTCCTGGTCCACTCAAGACGCCATCTTAGGCCCACCACGTGGCCCTGAGATCTGCCAAGGCTTGTTGCCCCATCCTGGGCCCAGCGACGCCGACAGCATCATCCTTCGTGGGACAGCTCGCACCTCCACCGTGGTCGCCGACAACGCCTCCTGGTCCGTGAGACTGCAGAGCCTGGCGTCGCCCACTCACCTGGTCGAGGTGACGGCCAACCGGTGCCCTCCTGGTACCCTCTGACTACTGGCTAGTAGTACGAACTTGGTCCCCTCTGCTTTCAGGTATCAACCATCTCTGATCCAGGCTAGGATCTCTACGAACTATTCATCACTGGTCGCCGGCCAGCAACTCCTTTTCTTCCGGCTCCTGGCTCGTCAGCGAAGACCCCGACGCCTGTAAGACTTGTGCAGCCGCAGCCCTCGTGGCTAGGTAACTCGGCATTTCGGTGCCTGCATAGCCTCTTTACTCTAGGGTCCCGAGTCCCTCGCTTCCGACTTGCCTTATCGGGTCCGCCCGAGACCTTAAACTTTCCGTGTCCTCGGACACTTGTTTTAATTGTGCACTTGAAGTATTTTCCTAAGAGATTTGGTTTGTGCTTAGTACCCTGTCCTCATAAAGAGTCCAGGGCTGTTGTGAATCTTATTAAATATCCTGATTATTTTCATAACACTTGTGTGGTGTCCTTTCACTGGGTGTTCAAGGGGTACATGTGTGGTAAACAGCTGGCTTAACGCGCCCTCTCGAGTCTTTAGCCTTAGACTGCTCGTATCCACGCTACTAGGATAGCTGGTCTATAGGTTGACTTACAACCAAACACCATAAGGGTCGTTGGAACGATACATAGCGGTCGCTAGAATAGCGAACGTTGCATATCGGGCCAACTTCTCACATTGGTGAGCAGCGGTTGGGATTTGAGCTTGCTGTTGTTTTACCACACGTATCCTAAGAATATCTTGTTGAAAGATCACACAAGTACTGTTAGTACATATAACTAAAGCTTAGAATACTCTGAGTTCTACTGAACCAGCTGTTGCAGCTCCTCAAGGCTTAGCACACCTTGGCTGCAACTCTTAGCAAGGGAACAGTAGGTAAACACATAGTGTAGGTAGGTGCATCACTTACACCACACTAGAAACAGTATGTCGGACAAAGGAGGAAACTCTGAGTCTCCCCTTGTGTCAGTTGACCCTCCACAGGTCATCCCTTCGAGATATACTGTGCTGAGCTTCAAGGAGTTAAGACAAGTGTGTCACTCCAGGAAGATCAAGCAGGGGTCTAACCCCACAACGTCCTTTCTGATTGGTCTCTTGGAGACTTATGATGCCAGAAAAGCTGAGACCCGTCCCAGCTCTTCTAATCCAGAAGGAGACATGCCTCCCCTCGAGGGAACCAGAGGCGATCCTGACCTCATCCACCTCTCGACTGAGACTGAAGAAGTAGAGGACGATGAGAATGAGGATCCCTCTGGGGATGAGGCAGATAAGGGACAGGTAGAAGTTGTTACACTAAGCAGGTCCAACTTAAGCAAACTTGACAATGGTACTGGGAGACCCCTGGGGCCACTATCAGGTCAGCTTAACATTGGGAATGGACGAGCCAGATCTCTGTCAAGAGACTCTGGCAGATCCCTTCAAACCAATGGCTCTCTCAACTCTTCTCACAGAGGGATGTCTTCCCCTAAGAGGAGAGTGTATGAAGCTGAAGAAAGGGCAGTCAAACTGAGGATTGAAAGGGAAGAACTTGCCCTGGCCAAAGAGAGACTTGCCCTTGCTAGAGAGCAAGAATTATGTGGGCTACAGCCCACTGGTGGCAGCAATAAACCTAGCAATAGGGAAAGGAGTTTTGATAAAAAGCACCTGAATAAGATAGTGCCCCCCTTTAAAGAAGGGGATGACATCCACAAATGGATTACTGCTTTGGAGAGAGCCTGCACTGTGCAGGGTGTTCCCCAGAGTCAGTGGGCAGCTATCTTGTGGCTCTCCTTTGATGGTAAAGGTAGGGATAAGCTCCTCACCACAAGGGTGGAGGATGCTAACAATTACCAAATCTTGAAGAATACACTGGTTGATGGGTTTGGTTTAACCACTGAACAATACAGGATGCTGTTCAGAGACACCCAGAAAACTCAGTCTCAAGATTGGACTGACTTTGTTGATTGTGCCACTAAGGCTTTTGAAGGCTGGCTACTGGGTAGTAAGGTTACTGATTTTAAAGGATTGTATAATCTAATTATGAGGGAGCAAATCCTAAATAATTGTTAGAACCAGTTATTACATCAGCACCTGGTAGACTCTGATCTGACCTCTCCACAGGAATTGGGTAAGAGGGCAGACAAATGGGTCAGAACCAGGGTTAGGCCTAAAAACCAGGGTGGTGACCAGAAAAAGGAATCAACCAAGCCTCAAGAGAAGGGTGGGGATAAATCCACAGAGAAGACTTCCCAAGGGCCCCAAAACTCCAACAAGGGTGGTGGGTCCCAGAACACTCCTTCAGAACAGAAGAAACCTTATTGCCATACCTGTAAACAGGTGGGCCATTACAAAAGTGATGCCAAGTGCCCTAAAAATAGCAATAAGGAAAACATACCCCCAAGTAACACTCCCAGACCTCCTGTTACCACTAGTGGTAATCCCCCAGGTGGTGGGAGTGCCCCCAAGAATGTGGTGGACATTACTTTGGGCAATCAGGTGGACTATGGCCTAGCCAGGTCCCCTGACCACACTCTTGTCTGTGAGACTGGCATGGGGTTTGCCAACTTCACTACTGGACCCCACATTTTGGGAAAGTATAGACAAGAAGTTTTAGTGAATGGTCAGAAAGTTGAGGCATTCAGAGACACAGGGGCCAGCCTCACCATGGTGAGTGACCATCTGGTCCCCTCTGCTCAACTGACCCCTGGTTTTACTTATCAGGTGACAGACATTCATGGAGTGAAGAGAAGGCATCCCATGGCAGTAGTCAAGCTCAGCTGGGGTAATGTCACGGGGCCCATGAGAGTGGCAGTGACAGATAACCTACCTGTAGATTGCTTACTGGGGAATGACCTGGAACTTTCAGCATGGGCTGAGGTGGAGCAAGAAACTCACTCCCGAATGATAGGCCTATCCAGACAGGTTAGTGGGGCAGTAATAGCTACAGCCCCAGTCCAAGCACCATTCCTCCCTGAAAGGGTTGGAAGGGCAGTGGTAGCCACTGCCCAGGCTCAGACAGACTTTCCAGAACAGGATAGGAGGGCTGTGACAGTCACAGCCCAAACACAGACTGAGTGCCCTCCTGAAAAGGTTGGCAAGGTTGAAATGGTCTCAGCCTCTACTCAAACAGATAGTGAGGTTGTGAAGCCTGAAACAATGGATCACTCCACTCAAACAGAGAGCATTGAGGAGGAAGAAGAGTCTTCCCCCTCCCAGACACTAGGTGAGAGCCAGCCTCCTCAGGGAGCTGACTCTACCCCTGTTGAAGGAACTGCCCCAGAGGTAGTCAGGCCTAGCCTGGCAGAACCTCTGATGTCAGTGGACCCTTCCCAGGTGGGACCCAGTCTGGAGCAGGTAACCTGCACCTCTCTACCCTGTCTCAGTCAGCCCAGGGCTGAAGAGATCAGGGAGGCCAGTGGTGGACCCCAAAGGGCCCCCTGTCCAAAAGAACCCCTTAATCAGAAGATTAGGATCACTGAAGCTGGTAAACCTAGCCAAGTGAAAATAGAACAGACTCCTGAGGGATCCCCCTTAAAAGTAGTTAGGGACCTCCCACAGCTGGACACTGTTGGGCACAGCCAAACCTGGGGCCTAAAAACCCCAAACCTGACCTGTCCCTCCAGTAAGCCAAACAGAGGGACTCAGCCTCCAGCTTTAGGTAGCCAGAGGCTGACCCTGAGAGCTCAGTGCATCTCAGCTAAAGAAAGAAACGCACACCTGATGAATGGTGACTGGAGGAAGTTGAGCCCAAAGGTAGAGGAGCCTCACTTCAGTACTCCATCCCAGCATCAGCCTTCTTCTTTCCCAAGACACACCAGAGACAGAGATTCCCTATGGTGGAGACCCTCAGATACCCTTAGGGTGAGGGGTTGCCTAGTGGACCATGACACAGGGGGAAACCAAGCCAGAGCTGGTCCTTCCTTATATGGCCACTTAGGTAATAGAGGCTTACCTGGACAAGGATAGCCTTATCTCCTTTCGTTTGGGGGGGGGGGGGGGTTGTGTAGGAAGGTACCTCCTGACTATGGTTGCCCCCAACTTTTTGCCCTGTGTCTTAGCTGGTTTTGGACATAGTCGACCTGGGACCCTGCCAATCAGGACCCCAGGCCTACTGCTCTCTCTTTAAAATGGATTCCATGTACCCTAGGTACATTTCCAATTGGTACTGGGCCACCTTATCAGACCCCGTAACGCAGGGCATAGGTGTACCCAGGGCCGCCGGGGGCTGCAGCATGTATTATGCCACCCCTGGCTGGCCTCCTAAATTTGACACAACTGGCTGCATGACAGCTGGGGCGAAGTCGTGTAATCACACTTTGCTTTAGATATAGTAGCCCTATGTCTAACCATACAATGGACACCCGAGTTCCTATCAGTCACTCCTATGGCAGGCCTTGACAATCCTGAAGGCAGAGTGCGTGGGCTCGTGTGAACTGTGTTCTGGCCCGAGCCGAGCCCGGTTGCAGCTTGCGGAATCAAGACCCAAAGGCTGTTCCATGATAACGCGTACCACATCGGTAACTTCGGTGTCGCGTTCTCAAGACATGTCGAGTAAGGTGTCATACGAATCGGGATGCTGCCCTCTCACCAACTCTGGCGACGAGGTTAGCATTCCGCCCTTCTAGAGGGACACGACATGTACGTAACTGTGAACCCCGGTTAAAGTTAACTAAAGCCTCAGCTCCACAAAATGGATGCTGCCACCACAGACACGAGTCTGACCTCCTGCTGCTGGGAGTCCTTCCAGCAGGGAGAGCTTGGACAAAGGGTTTCCTGTCGAGGGCGGTGTTCGCACCGTCCCAGACAGGGTTTGTGTATTCTGGGTAGGTAGGGCTTTTGCGAGAAGGTGACTGCGGAGTGGCACCCCGGTGCTCACTACGCATCTGCCGGTCAGAACCAGTTCCAGGGGCGCCAGCCCTGGCCTGGGGAAAGTCCGGCAGGGGAGAGGGGTGTAACTACCCCCCTTCCTGGTCCCACCCTTAGGGCAGGACCTAGTCATGTACCCACCCCTTTCTTTAGAATAAAGGCCGGAGCGGGGACCCTTCCAAATTAGATCATCTTTGAATCAAGAACTACTTTCTACGAAAGGACACTCAAGACTCTTCTCAAGATTTCTCCCTTGTGACTAAGGAATAGTCACCCTGCATCAGCGGGCACCACCTAAGAACTCTGCGGTTTGCTGTAAGTCCTTCCTCAAGGAATCCGACGGCCCAGCTCGACGAGAACCGGCTTCCCTGGCACCTCTGACCTCTACCCACGTCATCAGCTCAGCTGTGATCTGTGGGTGCGACGAGACCTCGAGGGACCGGCCATCATCAGAACCTGCACGCTCTTAACCAGCACGACCATCGAAGCAATTCCCTGGTGAGTGCTCTGGGGTCCGAGAAGCCCCGACCCTGAGCCGCTCCAGCACCGAAGTGCAGTCCCCCAGCATCTCCACGATCTGCGTGGGGCCCTTCTGCTCGCTGCTCAGCACGTTGTCTGGTCACTAGCCGCTGGCTTGTGCCCTTCTGTGACGACATCCGTCAATCCACACTGCTGGTCTGGTTGCTCCAGACTGGCCCTTGCTTCCATCTTTGCGAGAAGCACCCCGGACCCTCCTGGTCCACTCACGACGCCTTCTTAGGCCCACCACGTGGCCCTGAGATCTGCCAAGGCTTGTTGCCCCATCCTGGGCCCAGCGACGCCGACAGCATCATCCTTCGTGGGACAGCTCGCACCTCCACCGTGGTCGCCGACAACGCCTCCTGGTCCGTGAGACTGCAGAGCCTGGCATCGCCCACTCACCTGGTCGAGGTGACGGCCAACCGGTGCCCTCCTGGTACCCTCTGACTACTGGCTAGTAGTACGAACTTGGTCCCCTCTGCTTTCAGGTATCAACAATCTCTGATCCAGGCTTGGATCTCTACGAACTATTCATCACTGGTCGCCGGCCAGCAACTCCTTTTCTTCCGGCTCCTGGCTCGTCAGCGAAGACCCCGACGCCTGTAAGACTTGTGCAGCCGCAGCCCTCGTGGCTAGGTAACTCGGCATTTCGGTGCCTGCATAGCCTCTTTACTCTAGGGTCCCGAGTCCCTCGCTTCCGACTTGCCTTATCGGGTCCGCCCGAGACCTTAAACTTTCCGTGTCCTCGGACACTTGTTTTAATTGTGCACTTGAAGTATTTTCCTAAGAGATTTGGTTTGTGCTTAGTACCCTGTCCTCATAAAGAGTCCAGGGCTGTTGTGAATCTTAATAAATATCCTGTTTATTTTCATAACACTTGTGTGGTGTCCTTTCACTGGGTGTTCAAGGGGTACATGTGTGGTAAACAGCTGGCTTAACGCGCCCTCTCGAGTCTTTAGCCTTAGACTGCTCGTATCCACGCTACTAGGATAGCTGGTCTATAGGTTGACTTACAACCAAACACCATAAGGGTCGTTGGAACGATACATAGCGGTCGCTAGAATAGCGAACGTTGCATATCGGGCCAACTTCTCACAGTCATTATACCAACTAAACATCTCACTGCATTTATTCTCACCAAAGGACCTTGCTAGTAAACAGGATTTAGGATCCTGAAGGCCAATTTAACTTGCACTCGTTATCCCTTAGACAAAGAGCTCCTCTTGCAAACTTCATTGAGGCCACCCACTCACACTAGGTGTAGTGGGTGAGGATCCGATGATGAAGCATGCCACTGGTGAGGATTATACTAATACACTCATGAGATGCCAAAGTTGCACCAATTTACCTGTGTACAGATCCTCCACCATCTTAAGATATACTAGCAGCCCGCCCCAGCGTTGCCTGGGGCAGAAGGGGGCTGCGGGCTGCATTATCCCAGGGCAGAACTCCCTACCGCCCCCGCCTCCCGCCCTGGACTTAAGCAACACGGCGGTGCACCCGCCGACTCCCTCCCGCCCCCCGCCCCTCCGCCTCCCGCATCCCGCCCGGACTTCAACAACACGGCGGTGCAGCCGCAACGTACCTCTCACTACTCCTCCGCTTCCCGCCGGCTCCTCCGGTTCTCTCATACCGGCGCTGTTGTCCTCCGGCTCTTCCTGGTTCTGCTTCTCGCCGCTCCTCCCCTCACGCAGACGTAACGGCCGGCGCTAGTTGCAAGGGACTACTTTGTTTTTTAAATTTTAATTTTTTAATTTACGTTTTAATTTTATTTTATGGAGCCTATGTCCATCTACACACCCTGAGGATTACAAAAATGTATTGGGTGTGTGGATTGGCGCTGTGGTTCCCGAGTTTACCTTGCCAAAAGGTGCAAGTTCTCTCTTTATAATAGTAGTATAGATTGAGACCATATAACTGACCTCTTAGATCATAAGAGCTCATTAATTACGAAAGGATTAGCTGGTCTAGAAATAAAGAACATTTATATATTACGGGTCTGGTCACTTTTTGAAAATCTGGATTTTGCTGTGAGGATTTATATATGTTTTAATGTTTTGCCTATTGTTTTGTTGCAGGTGTTAAAAAAACATGTCAGAGTGTTACTGCCTCTATTTAACAGCAGCGTTCCCAGCCCATGTGCACTTGGTAATGTACGCAAGCAGAAAGTTGGTTTAAGTGTGCTTGTGTCCTGGAAAAGTGACAGGGTCACCCCCGATTCCATAGGGTGCAGCGTAATCATCTTCTCAGACACGAATGCCAGGGGTTCGTGGACAGTTCAACTCTCAGCAGGTGGCGGAAGGGCATCGCTCCTCCCGTCTCACAGCCGAAACCCTCTGACGAGCAAGCACAACAGCGTGTCAAAAACGACTCCAAATTGGGGCTTGTATTTCTTTGCTTTACCATTCGCGATCTAGTTTATTCATTTTTTTACATTATCAGTTTTGCTTTTTTTCTCTATTTAAGCCGTTGGCACCTCCTGACTCCTCTTTGTTCTGCTGTTATTTGTTCTGTCCAAACTGGTTTTTCCCCGGTGCTGGAAATAATTGCTCGTTGTTGCTCTATGAGGTTTCATTTTCCAAAATGTTATTTTCTGAATGTAATCAATAGCATAGGGACTATGCTTTCTAGGTAATATAGTTCTTAGTCAACATAAGCCCTGTCTCAGTTCCTACCTGCACGCGAGTCCATCTGAATATTGAACAGGGGCGCTACAAGAAGCATTCTAGGAGGAATGCCAACTTATACTGAACACGCCAGTAGTTTATTACACGCAAAATCAGATTTACTCAAATACAACATTGACTATTATGTCTGTCCTGCACACCTGGACAAGGGCACTCTGGATCGGGCACCTCCTGAGATGCTGATCACAATAAAAGGCCTCCATATAGCTCAATGCATTTCATAGCCATAAATATCAAGGGCCTTATGTTTCAACGCATTTCCCTATTCACAAAGGATTTTGCTAGAGAGGGTCGGAGAAACCGAGAGATGGTCGGAAACAGCGTGAGGGTCGGAGAAACCGAGGGTGGGCCGGAGAAACCGAGGGTGGGCCGGAGAAACCGAGGGAGGGTCGGAGAAACCGAGGGAGGGTCGGTTTCTAGGGTCGGAGAAACCGAGGGTGGGCCGGAGAAACCAAGGGAGGGTCGGAGAAACCGAGGGAGGGTCATACCGAGGGAGGGTCAGAAAAACCGAGGGAGGGTTGGAAAAACCGAGGGAGGGTCGGAAAAACAGAGGGTGGGCCGGAGAAACCGAGGGTGGGCGGGAGAAACCGAGGGGGGGTCCGCCCCCCCCCCCACCCCCCTCGGTTTTTCCAACCCTCCCTCGGTTTATCCAACCGAGGGAGGGTTGGAAAAACCGAGGGGGGGCGGAGAAACCAAGGGAGGGTCAGAAAAACCGAGGGAGGGTCGGAGAAACCGAGGGTGAGCCGGAGAAACCAAGGGAGGGTCGGGAAACCCGAGGGAGGGTCGGAGAAACCGAGGGTGAGTCGGAGAAACCGAGGTTCATCTCGTCTGTAGCAAGTAGCCTTTCCGTCCTGCTACTTGCAGTCACTTTGTGTCTCCCTGTTTTCAAGCACCAGTTGAGCAGCCAAGGAAGTGACATATGTGAAACATTTGGCTTTGATATAGCTCACATCCGTGTGTTAATGACACACGTATTATGTTTAATGACTGCTCATTGCTACTGTCCCAGTCCTCCAGTCCCAAACACAGCACAAAATGCACTGCTCAAAAATGAGAGAATAAAAAAAAACTGCAGATGCCTGGTAAGCGTCCCAACTGTCCATTACAGATGCAGAAGTGTCAGAATGCAAGCAAAGACCATGACACAACAAGCCTTGGCAGGACCAGCTTGGCTGTACAGAAAACGAATTTCACAAACTTGAGTCTAACATATAGGTGGGGGGGCGGGGTTGGATCAAGATTAAAAAATAAAAACATCATTCCTTAGTGGTTTCCTCCACTGTGTGTCTCCCTGTTTCAAGCACCAGTTGAGGGGGCCAAGGAAGTGACGTGCGTGAAACCTTTGGCGTCACATCCATGTGTTAATGACACATGTTTGTTTAATGACTGCTCATTGCTGCTGCCCCAGTCCTCCATTCCCAAACACAGCACAAAATGCACTGCTAAAAAACATGAGAGAATACAAACTGCAGATGCCTGGTAAGCGTCCCACGTGCCCTGGCAGGGGATGGGAAAGGGTTAGGTAGGTATCCCAGAACCTTTGAAAACTCGGACAAAGTCAGAGTGTTACTGCCTCTATTTAACAGCAGCGTTCCCAACCCGTTTGCACTTGGTAATGTACACAAGCAGAAAGTTGGTTTAAGTGTGCTTGTGTCCTGGAAAAGGTGACAGGGTCACCCCGATTCCTTAGGGTGCAGCGTAATCAGCTTCTCAAACCCAAATGCCAGGGGTTCGTGGACAGTTGAGCCGGAAGGAGGAAGGCTGGAGTAACCTTTTCTGTTTGAAACACATGGAAATCTTCTGAGAGCGCAGGTTCAAAGCAGCCTTGCGTTTGTTTCGAGTGTTGCACACTTCCGTGGCCTGGGCACGGGACCCTGCGCGAGTCGGGAGAGATCCACGCATCGGCTACTTGCTGGTATAGATCCTATGCATTCTGTGTATATTAATGTAGATGGTGCAGATTGCAGTCCTAATCTGTGTGTTGGTGTACCGGATATGTATATACGTAGAACAATGCCAGAAATGATGTACACGTTAGTGAAAGGTATGTTATTGACATGTACTACTGCACTGGGTGCAAGTACCATATTAACCATGCTTGGAGACCACAGGGTCCTTTGGGGCACTGGGGGGTCCCCTCCAGCCAAAGCTCAGCCTCTCCTGTGCTTCACACATCCTGGCACAACTCTCAGCAGGTGGCAGAAGAGCATCGCTCCTCCCGTCTCACATCCGAAACCACCAGTGCTGCCTCGGCTAAGAGCAGGCAATACTGCCTGCTCTGACGAGCAAGCACAACAGCGTGTCAAAAACACACCAGATGAGACAAAGCCAAAACATGCCCAAACTACATAAAGACAGGAACAAGATAAACAAGTGAAAATAAATGTACAAATATAACTTTGACTGCACAAACAAGAGTATGCACTGGCGTCGGAAGAAAATTCCTACCAACTCCAAACCAGGGCATTTATCTCTTTGCTTTACCATTCCCTATTTTGTTTAATTTAGTTTTATGTTATCAGTTTTGCCTTTTTCTCTATTTTAAGGCCTTTGCTAGTCTTGGTCCTGCTGTTATTTATGGTGTCCAAACTGTTTTTTTTCTCCCGCTTGGACAATTATTTACTTTGTTGGTCTACGAGGTTTAATTTTCCATAATGGTTCTTTTCTGCATGTAATCAATAGCATAGGGACTATGCTTTCTAGACACTATAGTTCACAGTCAACATAAGGTTTCTCCATCACTGCCTTACCTGCTTTTCAAAAGCATGAACCAGATGTGTTACTCCACCCACAACCCGCATGGTTAATTCCTCCACCTACCCAGCTCACTGAAGTCCTCTCTTGGCGCTGCATAGATGGCTTAAGCCATTTCATACACATAGAGTTCCCTTTGTTATGACTAGAGTACAGTGCAATGAGTTAAGCCCTGTCTCAGCTCCCAACACCTGCACGTGGAGTCCATCTGAATATTGAACAGGGGCGCTTTAAGAACTTATACTGAACATGCCAGTAGTTTATCACACGCAAAATCAGATGTCCTCTGATACAACATTGACTATATGTCTGCCCTGCACATCTGGACAAGGGCACTCTTGATCGGGCACCCCTGAGATGATGATTGCAATGAACGCTTTCTAGGCCTCCATATAGTTCAATGCCATTCCATAGCAATAAACATCAAAGCCCTTATGTTTCAACGCATTTCCCTATTCACAAAGAATGGGTAAAACCCTTTGCAGGAGAGGGTCGGAGAAACCGAGGGAGGGTCGGAGACAGCAAGAGAGGGTTGGAGAAACAGACGGTGGGTCGGTGAAACCGATAGAGAGTCGGAGGAACCGAGTGATGGTCGGAGACAGCGAGAGAGGGTCGGAGAAACCAATAGAGAGTCGGAGAAACCGAGGGATGGAGACAGCGAGAGAGGGTCAGAGAAGCCGAGAATATATATATATATATATACACACAACTGAACAACCTGATAAATAACAGATTTTAATATAAAAAATGTTTTTATTTTTTCAAACTTATGTGGTTCAGTGGTATTATGTGTAGCGTATTTGTTGCATGGAATAGAATGGAATAATGTGACGTGTAGTTATGTGGCACTAAGTGTTATTATATTGAGTGTATTTATGTTGCATTGAGTAGAGTGTAATTGTGTGGCATGTAATTATGTGGCCCTGAGTGGTATGTGGAGTGTATTTATTTTGCATTGAGTGTAGTGTAATTATGTGCTGTCTAATTATGTGGTACTGAGTGTTATGTGTAGTGTATTTATGTTGCATTAAAAAGAGTGTAATTATGTGACATGTAATTATGTGGCATTGAGTTGCATTTTGTGGATTGTATTTTTGTTGCATTGAGTATAGCGTAATTATGTGGCGTGTTATTACGTGGCACTAAGTGAGACCAAGGAAACATTGGTTGGTTCCCTTATGTAGGAATCTGGGTTTCAGGAGTCATCTGTACGCGTACAGAATATTAAAAACTAGTACTCTGCCCCATATAGTTTTTGCAGTGGCTAAATTCATCATGGGTATGTGGCTGATTAGGAAAAAACTGCTAAATGCCTAAATGCTGCAAATATGAAATTGATTCTTCCTACTACGAACTGTTTTTTTTTAACCATGAAATGTCTTTTCTAATCATGAATTGTTTTTCCCAATCTTCATCATGCCTGGAATAATCTGGTAACCGTTTTTATCTATCTGTTTTTATAATTGTATGCCTTTTTAAATTGAATGTTTATGTCTAATATGCAATGCATCTTTTATGGTCTAAATGACCGAAATAAAGAATTTTTGGATTGGATTGGATTGGATATTATGTGTTTTGTATTTATGTTGTATTGAGTATAGTATAATTATGAGGCATGTAATTATGTGACATTTTTTGCACTTATGTGGCAATTATTGCACTTTCTGCGCCATTGTCACATACTCCGGGAGCACACCATTAATCAGGGCGAGGGAGGGGCGTGTGTTTACCCTCTTATAGGAACAGGTAAAAGGTGTGTTCAGCAAGTGGAGACCTGAATTTATAACTAAAAAGGGTCTGTAAATCCGCGCTACAATCTCAAAACAAACGCAAATGTCAAGTCTATGCCTCAGTTAGAACAGCTCCTCACAAATAAACATTTTCATAAAATTAACCTTAAACCCACATCAGCATGCATGTCTCCAAGCACTATTCATATACTCTGGCAAATGAGTAACCAAAGCTTGAAAAATCAGGCTCCCACATTTTATTTAATACTGTTTCGTCTGTTTAAAATAAACTGGACAAGAATAAGCATTGATAAAATTCACTATAAGAAAAAGAAAAAAAGTAAATTGAAGCAAAAGTAAGATTTCAAAACAGCCATCAGTTAGGGACTAAATTGGTATAGTCATCGAGTTTTAACAGTATAAACACATCTCAGGAAATTTCAACAAGTCGAGCTCGCCTAATCAAAACTGCAAAACAAGCATTTGCAATGCAATAGGTCTCGCATTTAGAAAGTTTGAGCTATTGGTATTGTAAATGACGCATTTTTTATTTATGTGTTGGTTTTGAAAATAGCGAAATTAAGAGCTTTGTCATTTACAATGCCAATAGTTTTAACTTTCGCAAATGTGACACCTGTAGCATTTGTAATGCAATATGTGTTGTATTTACGTGACTTAGATGTATTGATATTACAATTAACAATGGCTTTTCATTTTATTTAATTAATAATACTTAAATAAAAGTTATTGTAATTTATAATGGCAATAGCTTAAACTTTTGTAAATAACATGTGTGAAGATTATGTTCAGTGTACTGTATTGTGACGAAAATCCAAGAACAGAAGGGAAATATTAACATCTTTTTGTGACATTTGTAATAAAGCTTGAAACGTTGAGAGAACATATTTGAACCAGTTGTTGTTGAATGGTTGCACAGATTGATGCTGTGGTGGCGACAAGTGATGCTGTTGTTGAGTGCGGGTGACAGAGTGAAGGCGACAGAGTGAGGGCGACAGAATGAGGGCGACAGAGTGAGGGCGATAGCTAGATAGAGTGAGGGCGATAGATAGATAGACTGAGGGCGATATATAGATAGAGTGAGGGCGATAGATGTGTGTGGTTGTGTGTGTGGTGTTGTACGTGGGTGTGTGCGTGGTTGTATGTATGTGTGTGTGCGGTTCCAGAAGGATTTTTGTGGAAGAGAGCAGCAGATTATAAGAGAACAGGGAGTTAAAGAAGGATGCGTGTTGAAGAGCTCAGCAGATCAGCACAGGAGAAGAGAACAGGGAGTTAGAGAAGTAGGCAGGGGAAGGTAACAGCAGATCAGCACTAGAGAAGAGAACAGGGTTTTGGAGAAGGGGGCGGGTGGAAGAGAGCAGCAGATCAGGATGGGAGAACAGAATATGGATTTAAAGAAGGAGGCGGGTGGAAGAGAGCAACAGATCAGCTCAGGTGAAAAGAACATGGAGTAAATAAGGAAGCGGGTGGAAGAGAGCAGCAGATCAGCACAGGAGAAGAGAACATGGAGTTAAAGAAGGAGGTGGGTGGATGAGAACAGCAGATCAGCACAGGAGAAATGAACAGGGAGTTAAAGAAGGAGGTGGGTGGAAG
>NC_141699.1:329994749-330007249 GCF_964263255.1 Lissotriton vulgaris
AGGGGGCCTACAATACTCCCGTACCCCTTGATGAATCTACGGTAGTACCCTGTGAGTCCTAGGAAGGCCCACACCTCGGTCTGGGTCGTGGGGGTCTCCCAGGCATTGATGGCGTCTATCTTGGGTTGGAGGGGGGCCACGAGGCCGCTGCCGACCTGGTGCCCTAGATATACCACTGAGCTTTGTCCTATTTGGCATTTACTAGCTTTAATGGTGAGCCCGGCTCGACGCAGGGCGTCCAACACCTCCCAGAGGTGGTGTAGGTGCTCGGGCCAGTGAGCACTGAACACCGCAATGTCGTCTAGGTAGGCTGCACTGAAACCTTCCAGCCCAGCCAGGACCTGATTGACCAGTCGCTGGAAGGTGGCGGGGGCGTTTTTCATGCCGAAGGGCATGACTCGGAAGTGGAAATGGCCATCCGGAGTGGAGAAAGCAGACCTTTCTTGGGCCCTCTCCGTGAGGCCGATCTGCCAGTAGCCACTGGTGAGATCGAAGGTACTGAGGTACTGAGCCGACCCTAGGCGGTCAATGAGTTCGTCGGCTCGGGGGATGGGGTGTGCGTCGGTTCGGGTGACTCCGTTGAGTCCGCGGTAGTCTACGCAGAACCTCAGCTCAGGAACGGTGCCGGGGGCGGCGGCCTACGGAACCAGGACCACGGGGCTAGCCCATGGGCTGTCGGAGGCTTCCACCACTCCTAGGTCCAACATTTTGTCGACCTCCGCCTTGATGCAGGCTCGGACTCGGTCCGGGACCCGGTAGGCTCTGTGCCGTAGCGGAGGGCTGTCCCCAGTGTTCACGTCGTGGACGCACCAGCTGGTGACGCCGGGAGTGAGGGAGAAGAGGTCTAAGAATTGTCCCAGCAAGTGGCGACATTCTTCACGCTGCAAGGGGGTGAGGGAGGAGGAGAGACTCACTCCCTCTACGGAGCCATCTTGATCCTTTGCACACAGGAGGTCGGGTAGAGGGTCCGTTTCCTCTTCCTCTCCGTTGTCGGTGGCAAGGAGTAATCCCAACTCAGACCGCACGAAATGGGGTTTGAGCCGGTTTACGTGTAACACTTTCAGGGCGTTCCTGGCTGATTTCGTATCAACGAGGTAGGTGACCTGGCTCTTGCGCTCTATCACCTTAAAGGGTCCAGTCCACTTGTCCTGCAAGGCACAAGGTTCCACGGGGGACATGACCCAAACCTGTTGGCCTGGTTGAAACTCGACCAGAGTGGCATTCTGGTCGTACCAGCGTTTCATCTCCTCTTGGCTGGCCTCCAGGTTGGCCTCGGCCAGCTCGCGAAACTTCCGCGTCTGGTTCCGGAGGGCCAGGACATAGGAGAATACGTCAGGGGGTGTGCTCGGTGGGGCTGCCTCCCAGCCTTCCTTGACCAGGCTGAGGGGTCCCCGGACGGGGTGCCCATAGAGCAGCTCGAAAGGGCTAAACCCCAAGGATTTCTGGGGTACCTCTCGGTAGGCGAACAGGAGGCAGGGTAGTAGGATGTCCCACTTGCGTCGCAAGGGCTCCTCAAGACCCATGATCATCCCTTTCAGGGTGCGGTTGAACCGCTCAACCAGGCCGTTGCCCTGGGGATGGTAGGGGGTGGTGAACCTGTAGGACACCCCACACTGTTGCCAGAGGGACTTCATGTACCGGGATATGAAGTTCGTCCCTCGGTCGCTTACCACTTCTCGGGGGAATCCCACCCAGGAGAAGATCCCCATGAGGGCCCGGCCCACGACTGGGGCCGTCACGGTCCGGAGGGGGATGGCTTCGGGGTATCGGGTGGCGTGATCGACCAGAACCAGGATGAACCGGTGGCCTAAGGAGGTCCGGGGGTCCAGAGGTCCGACAATGTCGATTCCCACTGTTGGACAGGCCACATGACGGGCCGCTCTCCCCCGGCTCGACCAGGCCCGAGCCCAGTCACGCAAGCACCACACACCACCATTGCACGCCCTACGTCCCCTCAGGGACCCCTGCCCTCGAACATGATAACCTCGTGGGTCCGATCCACTGCCGGCCCATGCACCCAGCCCGGGCCGCCATCTTGGACGCCTCGCCACGAGGCCGCCTGGCCCCCGATCGACCTCAACCCTGGGCCTAGCCCAGCCTCAGACAATCCGGCACCACCCTCCACCCAGGAGGTGAGCGGGCTACTTGGCAAGTCAATGGGAGAGAGAGGTGCCGATGGCTCTCCCCCCGCCCAGTGCCGCTCACCCATCGCCTCCCCGGGCGCTGGCTCCACCCCCCTGCTGGGTGTCTGGACTCCCTCATCCCGGACCTCCCGACCTCCAAGTGCGAGGGTCCGGACATCAAAGCACGCCAGCCCTATAACTGGGACAGCTCCAGAGCAGGAAGTCAGTTGTATCTTGGAGTCGAGAGACGTAAGAGGAACTCATCCTGGACGGACTACTGGCGCTGCCGTAGCTCTGTCCTGTGCACCATCGTCCTGCCTGTTGGCGCTGCCACAGCCGTCGTAACCTTCATTCTTCACCGTCGTCCGGATCTGCTGGCGAGGCCGCGGACCGTTGTAACCATCATCTTCATCGGGACCTGCTTGGCTTCTCCACGGCCCGTCGACCATCCTTCATCCATCTCGGGACCTGCTTGGCTCCTCCACGGCCCGATCAGCAACCACGCCGAGCTCGAGGATTGAGAGCTATTTAACTCATTGGTAACTAAGACTGTCCCGCTACCCTTTCTCCTCAACCAGAGATCAGAACCGAGGGGACCCCTGAGTCCAGACCTCCTTGTATCATAGCGACGTAACCTAAGAATTGCATATAAAGTCTCGTTAACCTTCAATCTTGTGTGGTGTCCGTCTGTGGGGGGGAAGTTACTTACCTGTACAGTCGTTGGAGACGGCTCTCCCTGGAGACCTCTCCCCGTAATCTCGGCCGACCCTCCCGGTCCGTCTAACATTGGTGGCCAGCGGCGCGATCCGAATCACCGCATAACGTACAGAGAGTAGCTCACCCCACAACGAACAACAATGTCGACTAAAGAGAGCGGATCAACTGAGAAGTTCCAAATGGAAAAACTAGAGGAATACAGCCATCGTGAACTAAAGCAGTTCTGCATCGAACTAGGTATCGCTACCACCGGACTAAGTACCAAGGACGATTTTAAGCATGCCCTAGAATCTTGGGCAGAGACCGGGGATGTCGAAACCCCTGAGCAAAGCACCGCGAAAAATACCAACACGGCCCCTGAGGGGCAAAGAACCAGTCTCTCGCAAGACGAGATCCAAGAAAGAGAAAAAGCCCGACTACACGAACTCGAAATGGCCCGACTCAAGATGGACATAGAACTCAAATTGGCCGAGCAAAAAATAAACTTAGAGCACCTTCGCCTCCGAGAAGAAAGAGAGGAGAAACAGAGGCAAAGGGAGCTCGAGGAAAAAAGACTAACGTACGAGCACGAACGGAACCTAGCCGAGATCAACCTGCGCAAACAAAATAAAGAGTTAGGGGTGCCCGACAGACCGTCCACCCCAGGGACCGCGGAGAAAAAAGTGCACATCCCCAAGGATGTGGTCCGAGAATATTTTCGAGAAGACGACATCCAGCAATGGTTTAAGGCCTATGAAATCGCGATGACTGCGCACCGGATCGATAGAACCGACTGGGGAGCCGGCCTATGGGGCAAATTCCTCAATGAGGGCCGCGATACTCTGTTACAGCTCCCAGACCACCAGATGACCTCCTACGACCATATGAAAGCGGCCCTCCTCACCCGCTATGGCCTCACGCCCGAGATGTACCGTCAGAGGTTCCGAGACTGCACACGCATTCCAGGTACAACTTGGGTGGACTATGTAACGTACTTTAGCCGAGCCTTCGAAGGCTGGATCAGAGGGAACAACGTCACGACCTACGAGCAGCTGTTCAATCTGATGGTATGGGAGCATCTGTCCAACAATTGCTTCATTGAACTACGCCAACACCTCCTCGACAGCAAGTTAACCGATCCCCGGCAGCTCGCAGCCGAAGCTGACCGGTGGGAGATCACCAGAGTGGGCCGGAATGGGTCCTACGAGCAGAACAGGAACAACAATGGTCACTACCGACCCAGAGGAGGAGGAGGGGGCCAAGGACGAGGAAGAGACAATACTCCGGCCGCCCCCGCTACCAGCACCACCCCCCCGGCCAACCGGGGCAGCACCCCGGCGCGACCGGGATACAGAGCCAATGTTACATGTCACCGATGCCAACGAGTCGGCCACTATGCAAACGACCCAAGCTGCCCGCAGTATCAGAGTCCAAGACCCCGCCAGGTGGCCGCCGCGGCACTAGGGGAAGAACAGATCTCCGAGGAACAAGAAACAGGCGAGCAAGAGTATCAAGAGTGGGAGCCAGCCGCCATGACTCTCGCGTGCTTAGGGGGAAGAGACATGGTCCCGCGGGTCCCCCTACCCGCTAACACCCAGAAGTACAGCCAATGGGTGAGCATCAATGGACAACGGGCCGAAGCCCTTCGAGACACCGGGGCCAGTGTGACAGCCGTCCGCTGTCATCTGGTGACCCCAGAACAATATCTACCGAACGTTCTCTGCCCTGTGCGATCAGCCGACAACTCGGAAAGTCTGTGTCGGATGGCCTGCGTCCCCTTTGAGTGGGGAGGGGTCTCCGGCATGTTGAAGGTAACGGTCCGAGACGACGCCCCCGTGGAATGCCTCCTCGGAAATGACCTGGAAAGCTCCCCGTGGGCAGCCGTGGAGCGAAAAGAACACTTGGGGATGTTGGGCGTCCCAGACTGGGCGTGCGTCACCACCCGGTCCATGGCCGCCCGTGCCAACCATCACCCGGAAGAACCAGAATGGCCGGCGCCACCGCCTCCGGTCGCCCCCGCCGAGACCCCCGATCATGGCATCCCCCTCGAACTTGCTCAACCTTCCGACCTCGCTAATCTTGATCAGTGGGCTCAAGAAGGGGGACCCACACAAGAACAATTTCGTCAGGAACAGAAGACCTGTCCCTCCCTTGAGGGACTCCGACAACAAGCGCTCGCCCAAAGCGCCGGGGATACCTCCGGAACTCATTGGGTCTACTGGGACAATGATCTATTGTACAGCGAGCAACGAATCGCCGAGCTGGGGGCCAACCGAGTACTAGTGGTGCCCCTCCGCTTTAGAGACTTCCTGCTAAACCTGGCCCACGATGCCCCCCTGGCAGGGCACCTGGGACAGGATAAAACCTACAGCCGCCTAGTGACCCACTTCTTCTGGCCCAAAATGAGAAACGATGTGCACCAGCATTGCCGATCTTGCCCCACGTGCCAAGCCAGTGGGAAGAGCGGCCGCAAATTAAAGGCTCCCCTGCAACCCTTTCCAGTAGTCACAACCCCATTTGAGAGGGTCGGGATAGACATTGTGGGACCCCTGGACCCGCGTACAAGACAAGGCCATCGCTTCATCCTGGTACTAGTGGACCACGCCACCCGCTACCCTGAGGCTATTCCTCTCCGGACCGTGACAGCCCCAGTGGTCGGCCGGGCCCTGATGGGGATCTTCTCCCGTGTGGGGTTCCCCCGAGAAGTCGTCAGTGACAGAGGCACGAACTTCATTTCTAAATATATGAAGTCCCTCTGGCAACAGTGTGGGGTCACCTACCGCTTCACGACCCCCTATCACCCCCAAGGAAACGGACTTGTTGAGCGGTTCAATCGCACGCTAAAAGGGATGATCGGGGGATTGGAAGAGCCCCTCCGTCGCCAGTGGGACGTGCTGCTGCCGTGCCTCCTCTTCGCCTACCGGGAGGTCCCACAGAAGTCCCTAGGCTTCAGCCCCTTCGAGCTGCTCTATGGGCACCCAGTACGGGGGCCACTCAGCCTGATCAAAGAAGGCTGGGAGATGCCTCCGGCCAAGAGTCCTCCAGATGTCTTCCGGTACCTCCTCACCCTCCGCAACCAGTCCCGGCGGTTCAGAGACCTCGCAAAAGCCAACCTAGAGGCCAGTCAAGAGGACATGAAGAAATGGTATGACCAGAACGCCTCATCCATTGAATTCGAGCCGGGGCAACAGGTCTGGGTAATGTCCCCCACCGAACCGTGCGCTCTCCAAGACAAATGGACGGGACCCTTCAAGGTAATCGAGCGCAAGGGTCCTGCCACCTATCTGATCGATATGGAGTCCGCCCGGAATCCGCTCCGAGTCCTCCACACCAACAGACTGAAACCCCACTTTGCACGAACAGAACTCAGCCTCTTGATGGCCACAGACAATGGGGTTGAAGACGACTCCGAGCCTCTCCCTGACCTCTTGCGGACCCAGGAGCAAGACGGCTCCGTGGATGGGGTCCGACTCTCGGAGACCCTCACCAGAGAACAACGGCAAGAGTGCCAAGCCCTCCTATCACGGTTCGCCAGTCTGTTCTCCCTCACCCCGGGTGTCACTTCCTGGTGTGTGCACGATGTGGACACCGGAGACAGCCCTCCTATCCGCCACCGGGCCTACCGCGTACCTGATCGGGTACGGGCCTGCATCCAGGCGGAAGTAGCTAAGATGCTCACGCTCGGGGTCATCGAGCCCTCAGACAGTCCATGGGCCAGCCCGGTCGTACTGGTCCCCAAAGCAGCCGCCCCCGGGACCACACCAGAACTCCGGTTCTGTGTCGACTACCGGGGTCTGAATGAAGTCACCAGAACGGACGCACACCCCATCCCCCGGGCAGATGAACTGGTCGACCGAATGGGCGCTGCCCGCTACCTCAGCATCTTCGACCTGACGGCAGGTTATTGGCAGATCGGCCTCACACCCCGAGCACAAGAACGCTCTGCCTTCTCCACCCCCGATGGCCACTATCACTTTACGGTCATGCCCTTCGGCATGAAGAACGCCCCAGCGACGTTCCAACGGCTCGTCAATCAGGTCCTGGCGGGGCTCGAAGAGTTCAGCGCCGCCTACCTGGACGACATCGCTGTGTACAGCCACCATTGGACCGAGCACCTCCACCACCTCCAAGCAGTGCTGCAAGCCCTTCAGCGAGCTGGCCTCACGATCAAGGCCAGCAAATGCCAAATTGGACAAGGGTCGGTGACCTACCTCGGACACCAGGTGGGAAGCGGCCTAGTGGCCCCCCTACAGCTGAAAATTGCCGCCATCCAGAACTGGCAACCCCCTATCACTCAAACTGAGGTGCGAGCCTTCCTGGGCCTCACGGGCTACTACCGAAGGTTCGTGAAAGATTATGGTACCATCGTGGGGCCTCTCACCGAACTCACGTCAAAAAATCAGCCCAAGAAGGTGAACTGGACCCCAGAGTGTCAAGCGGCATTCGAACAGTTAAAGGCCGCCATGTGTTCCGCTCCTGTGCTCCAGGCCCCAGACTACAGCCGGGAGTTCGTCGTCCAGACGGACGCCTCCGACCAGGGCATTGGGGCGGTCCTGTCCCAAGTGAACACCGAAGGCCTCGATCAACCGGTGGCCTTCATCAGCCGGAGACTCCTACCCCGGGAACAACGCTGGAGCACCATAGAGAGGGAAGCCTTCGCTGTGGTATGGGCCCTCAAGAAGCTCCGGCCCTACCTTTTTGGCACCCACTTTCGGGTGCAGACTGACCACCGACCCCTGCAGTGGTTGATGCATATGCGGGGGGAAAACCCAAAATTGCTACGCTGGTCCATCTCCTTACAAGGTATGGACTTCACAGTCGAACACCGGCCTGGGTCCGACCACGCCAACGCCGATGGCCTGTCCCGGTTTTTCCGCCTCGACGAAGAGAGTCCCCAAGAGGATGGGTAACTCTCCCCGCCTTCAGCTGGGGGGGACGCATGTTGGACAGGCCACATGACGGGCCGCTCTCCCCCGGCTCGACCAGGCCCGAGCCCAGTCACGCAAGCACCACACACCACCATTGCACGCCCTACGTCCCCTCAGGGACCCCTGCCCTCGAACATGATAACCTCGTGGGTCCGATCCACTGCCGGCCCATGCACCCAGCCCGGGCCGCCATCTTGGACGCCTCGCCACGAGGCCGCCTGGCCCCCGATCGACCTCAACCCTGGGCCTAGCCCAGCCTCAGACAATCCGGCACCACCCTCCACCCAGGAGGTGAGCGGGCTACTTGGCAAGTCAATGGGAGAGAGAGGTGCCGATGGCTCTCCCCCCGCCCAGTGCCGCTCACCCATCGCCTCCCCGGGCGCTGGCTCCACCCCCCTGCTGGGTGTCTGGACTCCCTCATCCCGGACCTCCCGACCTCCAAGTGCGAGGGTCCGGACATCAAAGCACGCCAGCCCTATAACTGGGACAGCTCCAGAGCAGGAAGTCAGTTGTATCTTGGAGTCGAGAGACGTAAGAGGAACTCATCCTGGACGGACTACTGGCGCTGCCGTAGCTCTGTCCTGTGCACCATCGTCCTGCCTGTTGGCGCTGCCACAGCCGTCGTAACCTTCATTCTTCACCGTCGTCCGGATCTGCTGGCGAGGCCGCGGACCGTTGTAACCATCATCTTCATCGGGACCTGCTTGGCTTCTCCACGGCCCGTCGACCATCCTTCATCCATCTCGGGACCTGCTTGGCTCCTCCACGGCCCGATCAGCAACCACGCCGAGCTCGAGGATTGAGAGCTATTTAACTCATTGGTAACTAAGACTGTCCCGCTACCCTTTCTCCTCAACCAGAGATCAGAACCGAGGGGACCCCTGAGTCCAGACCTCCTTGTATCATAGCGACGTAACCTAAGAATTGCATATAAAGTCTCGTTAACCTTCAATCTTGTGTGGTGTCCGTCTGTGGGGGGGAAGTTACTTACCTGTACAGTCGTTGGAGACGGCTCTCCCTGGAGACCTCTCCCCGTAATCTCGGCCGACCCTCCCGGTCCGTCTAACACCCACCCTCTCAAAGGGGGTACTGACAACTGGAAAGGGCTGGAGGGGAGCCTTGCTCTTGCCTCCGCTTTTGCCGCTAGCCTGACACGTGGGGCAGGACTTGCAGTGGCGTTCCACATCATCCCGCATGTGGGGCCAGTAGAAGTGGGTCTCTAGTCGCTGGAAAGTCTTATCTTGGCCCAGATGTCCTGCCAGGGGCACATCGTGAGCCAGGTTAAGGAGGAGTCCACGGAAACGTAGGGGTACCACCAGGACGCGGGCTGACCCTAGTTCCGCGGTCTTCTGTTCACTGTACAGTAGGCCGTTTTCCCAGTAAAGGTAATGGGAGCCGGACTGGTCTCCGGCGGCCTGGGCTGCGGCCTGTCGGCGGAGCCCCTCTAGGGCAGGGCAGGAGGTCTGCTCTTGGCAGAACTCCTCTCGGGACGGTCCTCCCTCTTGGCGCCACTGGGCCAACTCGGGGAGATCTGCTAGGGGCGGGACTGTTTCGACGGCTGGTCCGAGGGGACCTTCGTCGGATGCGTTCTCTTCGAGGGACGGCTGGTCGAGGACCGTAGGGTGCTCGCCGTCCTCGGGTACATCAGGGGCTGGACTGGGGAACTCAGGTTCTTCGTTCTCGGGGTTGGGCATTCTGGCGGTCATAGCCCGGGTGCTCACACAGGCCCAATGGGGCAGTCCTAACATGGCTAAATGGGTCCTTCTCTCCACCTCTTTCCACGGAGAACTCTCTAGGTCATTCCCCAGGAGGCAGTCTACAGGCATGTCCGTGCGAACTGCGACCCGCAGATCGCCCGAGACTCCCTCCCACTCAAACGGGACCTGTGCTATCCTGCAGGAGCAAACAGAGTTATCGGCTGCGATCACCCGACAGGAGGTGTGGGGGATGATCATGGACTCAGGGACTAGCGTGTACCTAACAGATGTGATGCTGGCTCCTGTGTCCCGAAGGGCTCCTATGCTGCGCCCGTTAACCTTCACTGTCTGGCGGTACTTTTCTGTGTTGTCGGGCAGGTAATCTCCTGGGATCATCTCGCTATTCCCCAGGGAGGCTAAGACCATGGCTGCGGGTTCCCACTCCCCCTGTTCTTCTACCTCTTCTAAGGCTACGGAGGATATCTGTCTAGTGGAGGGCCCAGTGGGAGTGGATTTCGGGGTCAGGGGACATCGGGGGTCACCGGCATAGTGCCCGGGTTGCTGACACTTGAAGCACGTGGAGCTGGGGCGGAGCCCCGGGGGTCCTGTACTCGGGGCGGCTCTCGTCGCGGGAGGAGAGCGCGGGGTCTGGATTCTGGGGGGACTACGCTGAGGTCCTGACTGGGAATTTTGCTGCTTGCCTCGACCTCCCCCACCTCGCTGGCGGAAAGATCCTTGGTCGTTCCGTGGGGGGTCTCCCCCGGGCGCCTTCTGGACTCGGGTGGCCACCCATCGATCGGCTTCCACAGCCAATTTCCGTGGGTTGGCGAGCTTGCTGTCCAGGAGATGCTGTCTCAGTTCCACAAAGCAATTTGCGGACAGGTGTTCGTAAGCCACTAGGTCGACTAGGCCCTCGAAGGTGGTCACATTGCTGCCCTTGATCCATCCATCTAGGGCCCGGGTGTAGTAGTTTACATAGTCCACCCAGGTGGTGCCAGGAAGCTTCTTGCACTCCCTAAACCGCTGGCGATACATTTCCGGCGTCAGGCCATAGCGGAATAAAAGAGCGTCTTTCATGTGTTGGTAGGCGTTCATGTGTGCCGTCGGTAGGTCCAGCAGGGTGTCTCTCCCCTCGCTGAGGAAGCGGCTCCACAGGCCGGCCCCCCAGTCCTTCTCGGGGACCCGGTGGGCGGACATGGCCACCTCGTATGCCTTGAACCATTGTTGGATATCGTCTCCTTTGTAGAACTCCTTTACCACATCCTTGGGGATATGCACCTTCGTTTCTTTGGGGACCACCTGCTCCCCGAGGCCCGGTGATCCAGCTGCTTCTTTCCTGGCCTTCAATTCGATTTCCTTGAGGCTGCGCTCGTGCTCGAGCTGAAGTTTCCGTCCTTCATGCTCCCTCTGGAGCTTCTTCTCCTCTAGCTCTCCCTGGAGCCGCAATTACTCCACCGCCAACTTTTTCTCTGCGAGCTTGAGTTCACCCTCTAATTTGAGGCGTGCTAGTTCGAGTTCATGGCTACGGTCCCGTTCTCGCTCGGTCATCTCCTCTGATGACCGCTTTCTCCCGGTTGCTGGGCTCCGAGTTGATTGCTGGATCCTCTCACCGGTCGGTGTACCGGGTTCGGTCTGTGGCCTCCCTCCCTCGTCTTCGATCGGGGGAAGAGATGCTCCGGACTCTACCCAGGCGGTCAGCGCCTTTTGGAAATCTTCCTTAGTACTTAGTCCGGTACTCGGGATACTCAGTTCTTTGCAGAACTGCTTCAGCTCTTTATGTGTGTAATCTTCCAGGAGGTCCTTGTCGAAGGTTGTCTTTACACCAGCTTCTGTAGTCGTCATCGTCGCTCTTTCCTTGTGAGTTTGCTGCGTGTAGGCTCAGGTAGTGTGTCAGTGGTACGATCTTTAGACGTAGGTTCGTATCGCGTCGCTGCCACCAATGTTGGAAGGCGGTGACCCCAGGGGTCAAGATGATTCTCCTAACCACCCGGGACCTCCTCTCCCACAATTACTGCCGAGTCTGATCGAGGGGGGAGTCCCCACCGGGGAGGACTGATCGTACCCACTGTCGACACACCACACTTATGAGCAGACACCACACCGTGATTCTTTATCAAGAAAGACTTTATCAAGATTAATTAAAGAGCAATACACAGCGATCGAGGGATGGCGAAAGTCTCGTAACAGGGGAACGGGGGAGCGGGACAGTCTTAGAGGGCCAGATGGCCCGCCACGTACCCGGCGCACAGTTCTCAATCCTCGAACTGGGGGGTACGGGGCTGGCGATGGGACTTGCTGTCCTACTCACTTCGGGTTCAAGCTGTTCGTGAAGGTAGCGTTGATGGTCCAGTCGGACCAGAGAGTTCGTTAAGCCGCGACGACGTCAGCAGGGCTTGGGCAGGAGTACTCCGTCGTACTCGGAATTAGATGGGGCCGCGACAGCGTCAGCAGGGCTCCGATGTTCAGGTCTTGTGCTTCAAGAGGGAGCCGCGACAGCATCAGCAGGGCCCCGATGGTTCAGTTCCGTAGGTTCTAGGATGAGCCGCGATGTCGTCAGCAGGGCTCGGTGGATCAGAGTCGGTTCTCCTCGAACTCAGCCGCGATCAGATCAGCAGGGCCTTCTTGTCCAAGATACAACTGGCGACTAGGTGGAAGGCAGGCTGTCTTATAATCGTCAAGCTCTTTGATGTCCGGACCCTCATAGGCAGGAGGCCGGAGGTCCGAGGGCCAGGCGCCTGATCGTCTGGGCGGGTAGTTCTTTGATGCTTTGGACCATGCGCCCACGGAATCCCAGACGCCCATCAGGGTCTGGAGCCAGCTCACTAGGAGGCCCAAGGTGCAATCGAAACCAGCCCCCAGGGATAGTTCAGAGGTGTGAGGGAAACCAGTTCCTCGGAAGGGGGCCGGAGGTGTGATGGAAGTCTTGGTTTCGGGTACTTGATGAGTCGTTCACCCCCCCGGGTGGATCTGGGCGTGCCGGACGTGCAGGCTCAACGGCCGTCAGGAGCGGCCATGGCTGCCGAATGGAAAGAAGGCGGCCGGCCGGCCGGGGTGGC
>NC_141699.1:330014749-330069749 GCF_964263255.1 Lissotriton vulgaris
GGATAAGCAGTAATTTCACAAGGCTAAAAGCATTGATAGTGCTTAGCCAAGAGAGACCGGAGGCGGACGGCGTCTTACGTCATTCGGCGGTTGATGGCGGGAAGATTTGTTTCATAGGCATGGGGAGATTTGGGGGCACAGGCACTAAGCCTTTTTCCATTTGTAAATGGAAAAAGGCCTTTTCAGATGCAGGTAACTTTTGTCATTCACAATTTAGGGAACTGCAATTTTTTGTGATTACCTAAATTTGCGAATCCCTATTTACTGATGCATGTAGCCTTTCCTAAATACGAACTGTGCATTTAGGAAAGGCTAATTACCATCAACTTCAAGTTGATGGTAATTTCTGCATGCTTTGAAAAATGCACAATGATGGATTTTTGAAAGTGCCATGTAGCGCACAGTAAGGGCATGTGTGTGCTTCACATGTGCACACTTACCTTTCGTTGGGGGGTGCAGCAGGGGGTGCCTTAGGCCCCCAGACACCCTTGGATTTCCATTTGCAATTTGCGATTACCAATTTGGTAATCGCAATTTCCGAATGCATTACCATTCCTTCCTATGGGCCTGTAGGCCTATGCAGACCCTCCAAGATTGTGCGGTTTGCCACGAAATCGGCACTTTTGTAAAAATGCCACTATTTTTACAAAAGTGCCTGCGACATCGGCACTTTTGTAAAAATACGGCGATTTTTACAAAAGTGCCAGCGAAATCGGCACTTATGTGACAGGGTTTCTATGTCTCTGCTCACCCATATCCCAAGGTCTGTCACCGAGCGTATTGCTTTGATAATGGTGCCCATTTTAAGCCATGAATGAATTAGCAGTCATTGAGCAACGCATCAGTACTTCAAAACCTCATAGCACCGTAAACCATGTTAGGGTACTCGTTTCATGTTAGGGTACTCTATGGTGTGGTGGAGCCCGTTCATGAAAATAGTGTTTGGGAGTGACTCTTTGCAAGTCGTCGTAACCAGTATCCAAGCATGGGATGATACTCAAAAAAGTCAAGGTTGCACATTGCAAATGACAGATGGGAAGAATCCTTTCACTGCACTAACTTTCTGAAAGCACAGCATTAAAATCATAGGAAACTTGAGGCACTTAGGCCTCAATGTCAGACGAACTGCAGTGTTCTGAAGGTCATGATTTTGAGTCCCATCAAGGCATCCTTGGTATTTTATCCTTTTTAGGTAGGTGAATTGAGTAGCATAAACTTAGCAATGGTAATCTTTATTATTTAGTGCTTAGGAACAGCTTACATGAAGTATTTAGCGCCGTTTCTTGAACTCCGTTTTTAGTAGGCGAGAAAGAGTGAGCTAGAGACAGAATGAAGGGAGAGAGAAAGAGAGAGTGAGAGAAAGAGGGGGGAACATTTTTATTTTGTTTTAAAAGAAAGAATTTGGGCGCACTGGGGTCAATTTTTGTTTTGCTATTAAAAAGAAACAAACATAATTTGCCTCTAAAATGCCACTAAATTACAATTTCTGTGCCGCTAAATTCATGTTTTTGTGCCGCTATATTCTCATATATCCATATATTCATTCCTATGGGGTCACATTAGCTAATAGCGATTTGCAATTTCTCAATCGCTATTAGCTAATGATAAGGAATTGCACTTTTTATTATACTACATGTATAGGCATTTGCGATTACCAAATAGCGTTTCCTTAAGTGATTTGCCCAGAATCATACGATGCTGAGCTGCTGCTGAGACTCAAACCAGATAACCCAGTTCCAAAGTCAGCAGTTTTGGCCGTAACACTAATTCACCTCACCCTTAGATTATTCACTTTGTTGTATTAGCAGAATAAGATCAATAGGTGATATGTTAAATGGTCAGTGCAGACAAGAAATATTTTTTAAACTTGTGCTGATTGTATATTGCATATAACAAAGCAAAAGAAAGTTTGAAAACATCTATCCTTCACTGATATACCCGAGTGACCCTGCCACATCTATTCCAGTGACATAAACCCTTAGGGCCCGACACACTAGAAGGTATTCTTTGAGTGCCCCCAATCACATACTAATCACCCCTAAACCACTGCCCCACATATGCACTTTTCAGAAGCCTTACAAAGCCATAGTAATCCACAGGTTACAAAAATCAACTGGCTCTTGTCTCAACCCTATCTCAGGATCAGGTATTACACAGTACAAATTACTGGCTCATGCATAACACAGAGCGATTCCCCTCTTCTTACATATAGCATTGAGTGGTTGTCTTTCATGGAAAACAGCAATATTTCAGATTTACAAACTTCAAAAATCTAATTCTCTCACAGACCGGCTATTTTTCAAATTATTCCTCACATCAAAATGGGATTTCAGCCATGGCATATGTACTGCAATGGGTGAATGTCATAACCTGCTTTGAACACAGTTCTTGGATGCCCCTTAAAGTATATGCTTCACTTCTTTCAGGTGAAAAAATGAGAAAAAGGCTTTCTATGTTACAACCTAAAATAATTACATACTTGATAGTAAAAACACATCCATGTAAACTTGAAAATGTGATATTTGTTTCGAGAGGAATAGCTATATTCTGAACATGTTCTGTTCATTGAATTCCTTCTTGATACAAGGTGTACAGTTTTGTAAAATAAGGAAATAACATTTAGTGACATTCATGTCAGAAAGAAAATGGGATACAGATTTCTCTCTCAGCATGCATCTCTAATCTGCTGCTATGCTCTTGGGACAATGACCTGTAGAGGGTCTCAACTGAGTAGCAAGTTGGAAACTTGCAAAGCACCTGACAATGATCTGCTTATCCTTGTGCCCGAAGCAGTCGTTTCTTGGGTTGCTTTCACTATTTATGTACCTCTATCGAATATGTGACGTTACAACGCGATCAAAATGATTGTGGTACGTTACATCACAGTTTTTACAATGCAAGTCGTCACAACGACTTGCGCTGGAGAGCGCTGGACTTATGAATAGTATGATTTACTATTCCAACACCAGTCTACGTACAGTAGGGAAGGTGTTGGAATAGTAAATCATACTATTCCTTAGGTTGGAGCGCCATCCAGCGCAAGTCGTTGTAACGACTTGCGTTGTAATACCAGCGATGTAAAGGCATTGCGATGCAATGCCAGCGTGGTAATGGATGTTTCCCGCCTCTATCCATCTATACTAGGCTTTGCTGCCTTTCAGTAGTAAGCAAAGATATTAATGTAATGACACTAGCAACAATTTCGAAATTCTCCATGTTGTACTGCAACATATTTCTCACAGTACACACTTTGTCATAGTTTGCCTACATAAGACTGGTTTGTGCAGAAAATGTCTTGCTACAAGGCAGTCTAATAACTGAGCCTTCATAAGGGGTGAAAGAAAAGGGGTAAAAAGGTTTTGTCTGCAGAAATGTCTTAGCAAACACAATAAAGTAGATCATATCGCTAAGGGAGGTGGTGTAAAGCAAGAAAAGGAGATGATCAAAGTCAGAACCTTGGTGGACACCAGCTGGTAGTTGGGGTGGGGGGGGGGGGGGGGAGTGAGATGATTTGATGGATTGCCAGTCCACAGAGACAGTCCCGCAAAATAGGTAGGAGAACCAGTTCTATGTCGAGCCTATGATGCTTAGGGGCCTTGGGATGTCAAGTAAGGTAGGTGGTTAATGCTGTCAAATGTTGCAGATAGTCCAGGACTATAGATGGCTCTGAGGACGTTGCAGTAGGCTGGTTTTATGAAGTTAGCTATGTGAACAAGGGAAATTTCAGTAGAGTGGAGGGCTCAGAATCCCATCTGGAACACATGGAACAGGTTGTAAGAATTGAAGGTGCTTGAAGATGAGACATTAGATTTTTGGGAAAAGAAGGGCAGTAGAGAAATTGGATGGGGGGCAGGGTTTGCGTTTTTTTTAAAGACATCTCCAACATCGTTTTAAAGTATGAGGGGTAGGTGTCAAATAGGAGAGAGTGAGGAATATGGATGTCAGGTTGTCAGACAGTCGTACTCTAGAGGTTTGAGAAGGAAGTTTTATGTTTGTTTACAGTTTCGGAGAAAGGTCCAGTGGTTTGTACAGGCAAAGTCACCAAGCATGGAAAAAGGAAAAGTTAGTAGTGAGGCTAGGGTTCATCTGATGGTGATTTTTAACGAGAAACTGGTTGCAAAGTCTGGTGCAGAGAGTAAAGATGCAGACATAGCTGTTCTAGGAGGAGCAAGAAGATCATTAAGTGTGTGTCTTTCTGATTTTGGAAGGAGACAGACCTAGCATTGTTAAGAATTCTAAATAGCTTGCCCAGGGTTTCTTAGTATGTATGTAGGTTTCCATTAGTCATGTTCATCTGCCACCTACAGAGGAGTGTTCTTTGTGCTGCCTTGCCTTACTTTTTTTTTTTTACAAGGCCACGCTTATCAGGATTTTCATGGCTTTTTAAATCTACAATGGATTTTGCATCTGGACTGCGCCAAATAAGGGTTGCAAACCAGACACAAAATCTTAGTAAATCCGAACCTGGCTAGTGTATAAAAATTAATCTCTGAGATGAACATGTGGTGATGATGCAGTCATTTTTTAAGTAAAAAATTGATTTTCATCCCCTAAATGAGGGCCACTTGAGGGCAATGGATGAAGGGCTTCTTTTGTTAAATGATAAGCTAATTAGTTTTAGAATATATGGTTTAGAAGACCGTCAAGCCCAGTTCTGCACTTCATATTTGGTTTGTGCACAAAAATCGCTGGTTCTAAAACTAAGACGTGCTATTGCATACAGAAATAGACTTTCATAGCTAAAAACGTACCACTGTTCCTGTTCCCAGTCAGATTTTTCATTAATCTTAAAAATGTAACCTAAAAATGTGGATCTAAAAAATTGTAATCCAGCCCTTTCTACACAGAATAGTGTGTCTTACCTTTTACAGTTTTCGTGAATTAGTGCTAAATTGACTAATTTGCCCAGATCCTTCAGTCATTACTATTTCAAAACATTTACTTTTGTCTCTGCTGAACACAATCACCAGACTGGTTGACAGATGTCTAAGTTTATGGACCACTAGAGGACTATGACTTCAGAACTGTGAGTCCTTCAAATCATTAACAAAGGATATGCTCTCCCTTCCAAGATATGTCAACCCAAAGTCTCCCCGCAATCTGTTCTTCTCCTCCAGCCATTCACGGCCTTATCTTGTCATAGAGAATCCTAAACTTTCTTACCAGTGGTGTCATTGGGAAGTATGAAAGGCCCAGAGGGGACCTGGGTGCAGCTTCTGCTACTTGTTCGTCTCCAAGGAAGAATAGAGCCTGAGACATATTTGCGATCAGAGTGCCCTCACCTCCTTCATGAGGAAAGAAAAATTATAAGTGCTCTTCATCAGCCAAGTTCTTCAGGTCCTGGACCTTCAGTAAACAATGTTGTCCTAGGACTCACAGGATGCCGAGTTTCATATTGCAGTCCTTGAGATTTGTTGCAGGCTAGAACTACTACCAGTTTTTAGTCCATCCTATTGGCCTCCCTTTAGGTTCTCAGGTTTTTACTAAGGTCCTGGTGTTGTCCACAGGACATCTTTGCAGACTGGGAATAGATATTTTATAGTCCGTGGATGACTGCTTGGAGAAGGCAGACTCTTTCCAGCTAGTTTTCGCCCACTTGCTGCACATGGTCACCCTCCGCTCCACTTTGAACCATTTGATTAAGTACCAAGAATGACATCTTGAGCCATCTCAATTCTCCATTTTAATGAGGGTGGTCCAGGACAGAAATATCTTGAAGGCTTTCTCTCCAGAGTATTGTGTATTGTGTGAGGGACATCTGTGGCTATAAACCCAATGTTTTTTTTCAGAAGATGTCATTTGTGGCCCTGACTAAGGGTGACATATGTACTAAAAAGAAGGTTTCGACCTGGCAAAAGGCTTATTTTGCTAAGTCAAGATGACAGGTTAAAACTGCACATACAGGCTCTGCAGTGGTAGGCCTGAGACATGTTTAAAGGGCTACTTAAGTGTGTGGCAGAAATAGTGCTTCAAGCCCACTAGTGGCATTTAATTTACAGGCCCTTGTCACATGTAATACCACCTTACTAGGGACTTATCAGTATATTAAGTATGCCAATAAGGTAAAAGCTACTGTAATCATGTTTTAAGGAGAGAGCACAAGCATGTTAGCATTGATTAGCAGTGGTAAATTGCACAAAGTCCTAAGAGAAACAAAAGAAATTCAGGAAAATGTAGGAGAAAGGTAGAACGTCTGGGAATGACCTTGCAAAAAGGGCTAGGTTCAACAGGGGGGGGGGGCGGACAGCAGCTTGCTTCTAGGGGCTCTGCTATTCCACAGTGCTTCATGTGTGGTGCAGAAGCACATTTTTGGGCTAGTATCATACTATGTCACGAGGGAATGAATGGCTGGCACAGTGTTGCATTTATTATCATCTTCTATTGGAAGTGTTCTGATTTCTTAGATGAGTGACCAGTAAGGGGCTCTTATCTTACCTTGGGGAACAGTGCCTATTTGATATGTGCCCTAAAAAAGGGGATAATCAGAGAAGGTCTAGTAATCCATTTGGCAAAGTCTGCAAGGTAAAGATCCTTAAAAAATGTGTAAAATGATAGGATGTGCAATCTTCTCAAAATTTTCTTTTGTGTAATTATGCAACATTTCAGGACAACTACACTAAATCACATGTGAATATGTAAAATGAGAACCCATTATTTAATGCTACATTGTATAAAATTAGTTTTGCTGTAAAAACACAGCATGAAAAAACACAAGTGGTACAAGCAACAGCTGCTCATGTTCAAGCCATTCGCATTAGTGCGTCTGTGCTTGTCTAGTGCGGGGGTTCTCTGATCAAAGCGCCAGGATGCCCTCTGGGTGACAGGTTTTGCGCTCTATAAGTATGCTAAATAAATAAATAAATAAATAAATAAATTAGTCCCATGCACTTGTGGTAATTGTATGCTGAAAATAGCCTGATATTATTTATGTGAAGTGGAGCAATTTTGGGCATTTTTTGTAACAAGCATAGAACAAAATTCCCAAAATTATGTAACATATGCAGCGTAATTTAAATTTTTCCAGGTCTAAAAATGATGACAAATGGTAATAATGGGTGTTGGTGAAATGAGAAGCAGTATTGTTTGTTGACATAGAAAGAAAGAGGAAAGGAAATATGTTCTCACTCTTTTGAAGTCTTAAAGAGACTAACGATTTGTAATGTTTACCCTTTCATCATCTGTGCCCCTATTTAAATCCATTTTTGCCAGAACATTGCAGAGAGAGAATAGCTCCAATTTGCCAGATGCATTAATGACAGACTGAGCACAGTACACATACTAATTACCAATATCAACACTTAAATGCAATAAGTGCTGTCCTTACCAGAGTGACATCACATTGATAACAATGGAAGCTACTCCACCCACTGATCCAATCCTAGAGTTATTCCTGCCCTCTGATTCTCTGCCCACAATTTCCCTACTTTTTTTTTCCCCACTGCCACAGAGTTGGTATGTTATTAAAGCGATGTACTAGTCCCCACAAAGCTAGTGTGTTATTCTAGTGTTGTTCAAGTCTTCACAAAGAAAGTGTGTTATTACAGCAATGTGTAAGTCCTCACAGAGAGAATGCAGGAAGTTGATTGTGTTTAAGTCTTCATTAAAATAGGGCCCGATTCACAAAGGTAAGCTTAGACAAAAAGTCTAACTTTACTACTTTTCAGTATTCACAAAGCCCCATACAGAGAATGTGAAGCTGATGATGTTCAAGTCCAAACAATGCGTGTGTGTAATTACAAGAATGCTCAAGTCCCTACAGATATGGCATGTTATTATAGTGATGCCCAAGTCCCCACAAAGATAGTGTGTTATTATAGCGATGTTTAAGTCCCCACAGAGATAGTGCATGAAGATAATTGTGTTTAAGTCTGCATTAAAATAGGGCCCGATTCACAAAGGTAAACTTAGACAAAAAGTCTAACTTTATTACTTTTCGTTATTCACGAAGGTAAACTTAGTCCAAAAGACTAACTTTACTACTTTTCAGTAGTCACAAAGCCCAATACAGAGAATGTGAAGCTGATGATCTTCAAGTATAAACAGAGCTTGTATGTAATTACAGGAATTCTCAAGTCCCCACAGAGAAGGTATGTTATTATAGTGTTGTTTAGGTCTCCACAGAGATAGTGTGTCATTATAATGATATTCAAGTCCCCACAGAGATAGTGTGGTATCATAATGATTTTCATGTCCCCACAGAGATATTGTGGTATCATAGTGATGTTCAGGTCCCCACAGAGACAGTGTGGAAATATGATTGTATTTAAGTTTCCACTGAAATATTTATTTGAGGACAAAGCCTAAATACCCATACTGTAAGTGTGAAGCTAATTATGTTCAAGTCCAAACAGAGGCTGTATGTAGTTACAGGAATGCTCAAGTGCACACAGTGTTGATAAAGTGAAGTTAAAGTCCCCCCAAAATCTGCATGCGATTACAGTGATGCTCATCTCATGGGGCATGGCCTGAGCAGCCAACATTGCAAACACCTGAAGCAAGTCTCCCAGCTTAAAGCTCTTTTAATCAGGCTAATATCAGGGCTCGAAAATTCCTCTCGACCTCTCTCATAGTCGAGCTGTTTTTAGGTCCTACTCGCCCTTTCTGGCGAGTAGGAAAACAAAACAACTTTTGCCCTCTGTCTGTGAAAACAGAGCAAATGTGACAAGATAACAAGATTTAAAGGCATTTTTATTGTTCAATTTAGCAATAAAGATGCCTTTAAATCTGGTTATCTTGTCACATTTGCTCCGCTTTCAGAGACTGAGGTCAAGTAGATTGCAGTTAGGTCGAGGACATTTTTTAAGGTACTAGTCCTGCAAGACTAGTACAATTTTTTGGATTTTACGAGCCCTGAATATCTGTCCATTCAATGGTAATTTCACCCCTTGTCTGTGGCCCAGTGCTGGAGGGCACACCACTTGTTTCTGGGTCATTAATTGACCTAAAATCTGGAACTGGCCGCTGGACCTCATGGTCCGGGGTCAAAAGCGTGGACGCCTCAGCCTGGCAATGCCACTATTGACTGGATGAAGTGACCCGAGTAATGCTTCCCGGAGGAAATCAATTGGTCCTGGGGGTCTGGTTCACTGTGGTCCCCTACTGCTAATCACTGTATTTATTTATTTATTTATTTAAGGTATTTATAGAGCGCGTAATCACCCGTGAGTATCTCAGCGCTATACCTAGTAGTCGGGCAGGGACACAGGACAGGAAATTAAGAGGGTTTGGGGAAAAGGAGGGTTTTGAGTGATTTTCTGAAACGGAGATGGTTGGATTCCGTTCTAAGTTCCCGGGGCAGCGCATTCCACTGCTTGGCCGTATGCACCGAGAATCGGCGGCCTCCTGCCCGGGCTTTCTTCACTCTCGGTACCACTAAGAGGTTTTCGTGGTCCGATCTCAGTGCTCTGGCCGGTCTGTAGGGGGTGATGCAGTTTTTAAGGATTGGGGGGCCTTTTTCGTGCAGCGTTTTATGGGCCAGGCAGAGTGCCTTGAACACCACTCTTTCCCTGACCGGGAGCCAGTGGAGCTTCGTCAAGGCGGGTTTCGCAGATGTTCTGGCCGGTGTGCCCGTGAGCATCCGTGCAGCAGCGTTCTGAATTTTCTGAAGAGTGTGAAAAGTTGCTTCTGGGGCTCCCAAGTAAATGGCATTGCTATAGTCCAGCCTGGACACAATCAGGCCCTGGATCAGTAGTTTCCGAGAGTTAAAAGGCAGCAGGGGGAGAACTTTCCTGCATGCCCTGAGAAGGCCGAAGCAGACGCCAGCCGTCTTCTTAGCCTGTGTCTTAAAAGTGAGATCTTTCTCCAGCCATACTCCTAGGCTCTTCACCTCAGTTTTGGGGGAAGGTGGTTCACCGAGGCAAGCCGGCCAGATGTTAGGGGGGAGGGAAAGATCTCTGTGCCCCAGGAGTAGGATCTCCGTTTTAGACCCATTGAGTTTGAGGGCTGAGTCATTCGTCCACTGATGAATTTTGGTGAGACAGCCGTGAAGGTCCGAGGGGTCTTGCTTCGGGTGGGAAAGCGTAACCACCAGCTGTGTGTCGTCAGCATAGCTGATGGTGGTTACTCCAAATGGGGTAACCACTTCCTCCAGTGTGGCCATATACACGTTGAATAACGTGGGGCTAAGTGACGAGCCCTGGGGCACGCCACATTGGAGGGGGATGGTAGGGGAGCGGCTGTCACTTTCCCAGACTTGGAAGGAACGTTGGTCGAGAAATGACGTCAACCACTCTAGAGCTTTGTCCCTCACTCCGACCTTCCCCAGGCGTTGGATGAGGACCTGGTGGCTGACAGTGTCGAAGGCCGCACTGAGGTCTAGGAGGACCACTGCCACTGATCCTCCCGAGTCCAGAATGTCTCTGGCCTTCTCCACTGCCGCCAGCAGTGCGGTGTCCGTACCTTGGCCCGGTCTGAAGCCGGTTTGAGAGCTCTTGAGCAGATGGTTGGTTTCCAAGAACTCCGACAATTTTTTGTTGACCAGCTTCTCCGCGACCTTACCCACCCAGGGGAGGAGGGAAATGGGTCGGTAATTGGATAAATCTGTCGGGTCAAGGGAAGGTTTCTTAAGGAGACCTTTAACGACCGCCGCTTTCCAGCTCGGCGGGACTTCTCCTAGAAGTAAGGAGGTGTTGATTAGTGCGGTCAGTGGGGGCAATATGGTCTGGATGATTTTTTTCAGGAACCGTATGGGCACCGGGTCGCTAGTAGTTGTAGTGAGTCAGAGGACCAACAGAGCGAGTCAGCAGAGCTGCCCTAAGTTGGCAGGGTATGCCGAGACGTGGATCCCTTGCTCACTTTGCCACTGGATTTAAGCTAGCCTGGCTGATGACGGCTTATTAGCCAGAAACCGGTCCCAGGATGCTTGTTTCCGGTCCTGGGAAGACATGGCTTGGCAGTTCGGGCTAGACTGTTCCCATGAGGCACAGAGGCAGACTGAATTGCATATGGCCATGTCTGAACTGGGGTTGCGGAGTGAGCTAAAGAATGATGATGGATTAAACCCAGGTCAGTTGACTGGGGGTGAGTGCTTGCAATGTTCAACACTCTGTCCATCATCCCCTTTGGTTTTGCTTTGACCAGAGAGACATGCCATGACCTGAGGGCCAAATGCAAAAAAACGATTAATGGACAGAATGCAGACCAATGTCATACATTCACCCCAGTACAGAGATCTGGGCCTAAATCCATCGTTTTTTTACTCCCCATGTCATTCCAGTTTGAACCCAGCCATATGCAAATCAGTCTTGAGCATGTGCACAATGGGAAAAGTACAGTCCGAACTGCCAGGCCAGGTCCTCCCTGAACTGGAAATAAGCATCCTAGGGCCGGTTTTGGGGTTTCACCCCTCATCAGCTAGGATAGATTGGCTCCAGTGGCATGGGGAGCACTGGACCCACGTCTGGGCATACCCATGACACTCGGGGCCAAATGCAAAAGAACAATTGATGGACAGAATGCAGATCAATGTCTTACATTCACCCCAGTACAGAGATCTGGGCCTAATTCCATCATCGTTTTGCTCCCCATGCCATTCCAGTTTAAACCCAGCCATATGCAGATCAGTCTTGACCCTGCGCCCAATGAGAATATTCCACCCGAATTGCCAGGCCAGGTCCTCCCTGGACAGGAACAAGCATCCTTGGAAGGTTTCAGGGTTTCACCCCTCGTCAGCCAGGATAGCTTGACCCCAGTGGCATGGAGAGCACAGAACACTGGTCTGGAGGTGTGATTGTGGTGTGGAACTCTGGCTGCTGGGCCTAGTTTTATTGGTACCCAGGAGGTGGGTGCTGAGAGACTTAACAGGGGGCACTCTCCAGTCTTTGAACTTGGGGGTTCAGCCGTGACCTCCATTGTGTGGCTGCCCTACATAACACAGCTATGTAACAGGAAAGCCCTGTGACTGGCCCGCTCTGGGGCTCGCATGCTGGTGGCTGCAAGTGGGTCCACTCACCCCTCAATCTCCCCTACTTTCCTGTCTCCACCACCTGCCTAAATTATGTGATGCGCCAAAACAGCAAAGACTGGGGCCAGTCACTCCCTAGACAGACCCTCCCCCCCTCACCAGCCTGGCAGCCACTGAATCAGACAAACTAGAAACTATACTAAACTCCATAGATATTTCCAGCATCTCCCTGGAAAAAAGGTGGATTATGTGGTAACTGATGTGAAACTCCTGTGGAAAAATCACAGATGCCTTGCAGAACACATCAGCCACTCAGAGAGAACATTGGCTGAGCTACAGCTACCTACATTTGACCTTCATACAGGGCTTAGGACGTGGGCCGTACTCTGGAACACAGAGCAGAAGTTTCAGAGGACCGCTCTTCCGTCAACAATGTTCAGATAGCTGCAATATGAGTGACTACCTAGTAAAAAGACTTGGTCCCCCCCACAGCTTAACATCCTACTTTTCCATCAAAAGGACCACCTGAGTGCTGGCCTACTGCCTCATTGGGCAGCCCTCCATGCTCCATAGTGGCCCAAATACTACATTTTAAGGACTGGAATATAATACTCGATAGGACACTGAGTCCTGACCCCATATAGGTCGACAATCACTGCTTTCTGCATTCATTACACTGCCATCCAGAGACAGAGGGCCACTTTTTTGGAGTCAAGAGTAATTTCATGCTTTGGGGGTCAAGTAGGTCCACAGCGGCAGGCAGTTAACCCAGACGCCAGCAGCTACATTCCACAAATTCTCCGGGGACCACAGAGTTCCTCCTCTGAGGCCTTGGAAAATGGAGATACTTCCTCTGGTGTGCTACAAGAGATAGGGTCACATCCCAGCGTTACCACCCAAATAGAAGATGACCTCCTCTAACAGAGGACGTGGCAGTACTCCCTCAGTTTTTATCCTTCCTCACCCCTAGGTCCCAGGGGTGTCTCGGGCTCCTGCCCATAGGGCCACTACTTCAGAAGCTCGATATACCCTTCAGGTTACACTCACACATTTACACTTCTGTTTCGCCATCAAGAGCATGGGCAACTCTCTCATCTATGATGCCTTTTCTCACGATCCACACCCCAAATAGGACTTACTTTACCTTGTTTTGTTCTGACTTGGTGAGGAGTGCAGTCTGTGTGTGGGAGGTGAGAGTGGGTGTGTGGAGGCAGGTGAGGTGGTAATGTCAGCAGGCAAAGGGGCCCACTGTGGACTGAGGTGCAGCTCAGCAGCAGCGTTCGTAGCAGCGTCCAGGGTTGAGCATGTGGAGTTAGTCAGCAGTGTAGCTACAGGAGGTGTTTGGACCTGGGTTCCTGGCATTGGGCGCAGCCATACAGAAGAGTGGCATAGAGTGGATTGTTGTATAATGCAAAACCATAAAGTGGAGTGTTGTAGAGTGGAGTGAGGTAAAGTGCATTGGGATAGATTGTAGTGGCATATAGTGCTATAGCGCACTGTGGAGTGGTGTGTTGTACAGTAGAATAGCTTAGAGTGCAGTGGCATAGAGAATAGTGGCATAGAGTGGAGTGGCATAGAATGAAGTAATGTACAGTGGAGCAGTGTAGAGTGGAATGTTGTACGTTTTAATGGTATACAGTGTAGTGACAGAGTTGAGTGGCATATAGTGGAGAAGCATAGAATAGTGTAGAGTGGAGTGTGGTACAGAGGAATAGCACAGAGTGTAGTGACAGAGTGTAGATTAGAGTGAAGTAGAATGGAGTAGTGTACAATGTACACTGTACAGTATACAATGTAATAGATTACAGTGAATTGTTGTGTCGTGGAGTGGTGTACACTGCAATTACGTATAGTACAGTGGTGTACAGTGCAGTGAAGTGGCATTGAGTAAAATAGTGTTTTTATTAACAGGGAAATTGCAAACAGACTACTTTATAATGGAACAATGAATTACCCACTAAATATTAGAAGCAGCTTTACTCTGTATTTAACTACACTGTTTATGGGCCTCTCAAAAGTTCTATATTGCCCCTTGGACAATGTCAGACAAAAATAATTACAAATTTGTGAATACAAAATATAAATAAATAAACTGATCTTAACTACAAAAATGTTATGTGCACTTACTTATATTCTTCAATATCATTATTTTCATACAAATATATATGCACACTCTTTCTTGGGTGCCTTCTAAACGCTTGCAAACATTTTCTTGTTTATAGTGACAATCACTTTGCTTGGTGAAAACTTCATAGAACTTCGTCATATAACATTTGTTTATCCATACTTTGAAATCAGGGTGGTGTTTTATAGGTACAGGGGCGGACTGGCTGAAGCAGGCACTATGCATTTCCCCGGCGGCCCACCAGGGTTGGGGCCAGTTTTGGGCCCCTGGGGGCTGATTTTGTTACAGGGGCAGTTTTGCAGCATAGCTGCAATATCAGCTGCTGTAACGAAATTGGCCGAAACCGGCTGTGGCAAACAGCTCGACCGCATCCCCAACCCCCGGGGGGCGGCCAAGCACTTTGCCAGGGCCGGTTTTGGTTCCCAGTCCGGCCCTGTATGGGTAACAACCAAACAGCCATAGATAAGGAGGCGTAGATCCTGTGTGGGTTTGGGAATGCTCTGTCTGACATCTTTATAAATGGCATCCATGATAGGTAACGAAGGCACTCCAATGCAAAGACAGGGAAGTTGCCATGCCTCGCACCAGCAGCAAAGAAGTAGCTGTGTCAGACACAATACCGAGCGGTTCTTGTTTGATAACAGTAGAACAAGCCGCCATGCAGTGCATGCTGCATGTTCGCCAATACAGCAGTGCATTGAGGTAGAGCCTTTTTATGTGCATGCATCAGTCTGTGCTGCTTTGTTGCTCTCTGTTTACCACAGACCGAAGCAACGGGGTGAGGTGGAGCCGAGGGCTGGATAGGTTTGTTAACACTATGCTGCAGTAGTTCAGGCTGCTACACTACCTTTTATCCTATGCGAATGTGTTAGCACAATAAAACTAAAACAAAAGCAGTAGTTCTGGATTGCAGCTGAAAATGCTGGCCACACCTATTGGCTTTGCCAATGCTTGTTGCATTCCAGGGCTTATCGTTCTGCATTGTGTTTGGAAAAGGTAAACTACAATTTACAGAACTTGAAGGATAAAACCAGGATTTTATAGGCTACTCCATGAAAGCCCAGCGTGTACGCACTTAGCTTCCCATTTCAAAGGGAGACTTGCTACAACCAAGTGCTGAGAAATCACAAAGACAGCACAGATTGGAAGCCAAACATTATCAGAGAGAAATTTCAAACAAGGGAAAAATTACTAGCACATCCAGAGCTTTCAAAGTGTGTTGTCACCCCTCAAAGTAATGTAAGTGTAGAGATTTTCTTTAAAAAAAAAAAAAAAATATATATATATATATATATATATATATATATATATATTCAATGAAAAAACCATAGGTTATAGGCCATATATAGTTAGGAATTAGCATTTACAAAACCTTATTTTACTCGCATAAAACCATTGAAATTCCATATATAGTTAGCTAACTATAAGCGCTAACTATATATCGCGCACCCGCAATCCACTGCTGATGATGTCACATATTACATCATTCATGACATGGTCAGTGACATCACTGATGACATCACTGATCACAACATCCAGTGATTGTATGTGTCTGTAAAGTTTAAATATGTTTCACATATTGAAGAATGAGTGGATGTATAAGTGTCTGGATGAAGAATTTAGTAGGTGCATGACTGACTGTATGAGTGAGTGATTAAATGTGTCTCACTGAGTACATGGGTTAGTGACTAAACTGTCTTAATTCGTGCATCAGTATGTTTGTTGTTGTGTAAGCTGCTGCATGTGTTGATCAGTAGCTATAAGAGTGGCCATATGGGTTATTGATTGGTTGCCCAAATATTTGAATGGGAGGCTGAGTGTGTGTGTGGGTGGCTGGGAGGTGCGTGACTCTGTGCATAGATGTGTAAGCAGTTGATTCACTAGGAGTATGAGTTCAAGAGTGCATGTGGAAACAGCTATATGGGCGGTTGACTGTGCATGGGTGTGTTGGTGAGTGAATGGATTTCTCATTGCTACATGTGCAAGTAAGTACGTATGTAAAACACAATACATGTGAGAGTTGAGATATATAAATAACTGAACATAAGAGCCAGTGAATGTGTGAGTGGCTGTATCGATCACTGTGAGCTTGTATCAGGGATTATATAAGAGAGTAAATATGTGTTATTATATGTTTGAATAAGTAAGATGTGTATAACTGTATAGTTGAGGAAATGGAGGTGTGATTGATTCTTTGCATGACTGACTAGGTGTGTGAGTAACTCCATGGATGAGTGACAGTCTGTGAGTGTCTGTTTATACTGAGTGTATGTAAGGTTATATTAGAGTCTGAAGAGGTTCATTGTATTATCACATGAGTGATGTGATCAGTGATGACAAATGAGATGTCATCAGTGATGTCATTTGAGTTGTCATCAGTGATGTCATCAGTGATGTCATTTGAGATGTCATCATTGATATCATTTGAGTTGTCATCAGTGATGTCATTTGAGATGTCATCAGTGATGTCATCAGTGATGTCACTGACCATGTCATGAATGATGTAATATGTGACATCATCAGCAGTGGATTGCGGGTGCGCGATATATAGTTAGCGCTTACAGTTAGCTAACTATATATGGAATTTCAATGGTTTTATGCGAGTAAAATAAGGTTTTGTAAATGCTAATTCCTAACTATATATGGCCTATAACCTATGGTTTTTTCATTGAATTTTCAAGGTTTTGTAAATGCAAATTCCTAACTATATATCCACTATAACCTATGGTTTTTTCTGTGAATTTCATTGTTTTTTTAATAGCAAATATGAAAAGCTTTAAAATGTCAAGTACGTGATAGATAAAAACATTTTCGTATTTATGCACGCTGATGTGCTTTGAACGCTGCCCCCCCCACCCCCTCCCCTCTTTTGCCTTAGTAGTACTCTCTCTTTGCAGATACTGAAGGGTAGTTAACGCAGGCCTTTACCCCCGTTGTAATCCGTCGTGCCTCCTTGTCTCTCCATTTGATTGATTGTTGTCCAAGCATTTACTGTTTTAGAATTGGTTCTCTTTGGATCATTCTCTATTTACAAACAAGCACAAAGTCGCAATACTCTGTTTAGTCTTTGCAGATAGTGAAAAATCGTGTAAAAAAATAAAAGTAATCGAGCAAAATCAGTAGGCCACTAATTGGATCTCTTTTTGACCTCGCTAAAATAGAAATATTAGGAACAACCCTTCTTGAGAAATACGAAAATAGTGAGATGAACTGAGCTCCACACCATGAGGGCTGCAAGACAGCTCGGCTCCATCACCCATCCCGCACAAAATAACGACAAACCCTATGCAAATATTAAAAATATAGACAACACACCAGCAAAGAAACAGGGTAAAACATTTTATTAAAAAACTATTTACATAACGTTGGTTTATAAGATGATGTCAGTAGTGGACCGATGTGTGAATAGATCGAAAACAGCACAAGGCTCCAAGATCCGGATAGCAAGCTCCTGGATGTTGGGTGCCATAGTTTAGAGTTCTGAATTTCAGCCTTTTTCAATGCCTGTGCTTTGTTGAATCAAAATGGCGGCTTGACACAAAGCTGACTCAAGCGTTGTTACTGATGCTATGCAGACCAAAACTGGTTTTCAGTTTGTACATTTTTCTAGATTTTTCAATCCAAGTTTGGTTGACTTTGTAGAACGATGGCTTCAGATTTTCAACATACGGTGTGGTGGCGCTGACTGGGAGGGGACGCTTCGTTCCTGCCCCCTCCCCAAGTAAGATTTTCATACGTGAAAGTACGTTAATGGTTTTGGTCCCTGAGATGCTTCGATGTCACTACCATTCTCAAATAGCATAAGTTCTGGATGTTGGGTGCCATAGTTAAGAGTTCTGAGCAGCGCTTGTAACACTGTCTGAAGCTTATTTCCACCTACTGCAGCTTCACTATTCTCAAAGTAAGTGAGTGTCGTTTGTGGACCTGACTGCATTAGAAAACAATGTGATATGTTACCTTCCTAAACAGCTTGACGGAGGCCCCTGAGGGGCGGTGTGATGGCCATGGACTCGGAGAAGACGCTTGGCTCCGACACCCTCCCCAAGTCTTATAGCACTGGTGTAGCCTGAGATCGCCCCCGACATAGGCGGCCGGCTCCCGGGGTCCGGCGGAACTTTTTGCCTTTTGATGACTCTTCAATTCTGGACCTTGTCCCACAATCCGTTTGACCTGAAGACAAGCTGTAGTGGGGCGCCCCTTTATCGTTTTAGTTGCCATTCCGCCCGCTTTTGCTACACTGTGCCTCTTCCGCCATTCAGCTGTTTTCCGCCCGCTCTTGCGACTACAGCGTCTCGCTCACCATGTAGTTGAGATGCGCCCGCTCTTGCGGTGCAGCGATAGGCGGCTGCCACAGGACTCTCAAAATGGCGGCCGGCTCTTCGGTTTTGGGCCTGGTCCACTAAAATGGCCCTGGGACACCTTGGAACTCGGACGCTTGTCTGCTAGGGCTTGGGTCCCATTCTCGAAAAGCGTCCCCTCAGCCGTGAAGATTCTACAAAAGTCTTGGGGGCCTCCGACTCCCGCAGGCTTCTGGTGGGGAGCGGCTGCCATGATTGCTCATGGAATGGCCACGACGGAGCTACGAGATGGTAGTGCTCTCATGCTGACGCCAGCTTTAGTCTGAAACATCCAATAACACTGTAGACTACCAATTCGATCAGTTCCGGTAGCGCCCCAACATGACCCGGAAGAGAAGAACTTGCCCTCCCCTCTTTGACTGATGGTTCTTGTTGCCTGTCCCCTCTGTTGTCATTTAACAGAACTTTTTGGACTGCTGAAAGGGGTTGTGTTCCGAACGCTGGTTGGTGGAGACATTTTGACTATATTCTTGACCTACGTTGTCGCGTAATGCGTTTTATGACACGCCGCGTTAGCGCACCCGGAAGTTATCCGAGGCGCGGCGCGCAGCGCGTAACGTAAGCATAACAGGTCATGTGACTTGTTAATAAAACTTTTCATTGGTTCATTTTACTTTTGTTAATTTAATGATGAAAAGCTTGGTCATATGACCTAAAAATTACGCTTTTTATTATTTTCGAACAATATTTCTTTTTCAAACATATGTTATAATATTCCAGGCTAATGTACTTTCCCGGAAAATTTACAACTGTCTTGCAAGTAAAATATATTCCTTTTTCGAGAAAAAGGGCGTTTCTTCCTTCCATGACGGAGCCGTTTAGTAAAAGAGATTCGGCCTGCTGTCTTAGTCGCCGATACGCCTGATTATCAGATTCTTATCGATCACTTTATGTTGCAGACATGAAAAACACAACTGCCCTTGACCATTTATCTTTACTGCGTTCCTACATATTATACCTTTTATCCGTCATGTAATTGGACTGCTTTATTTCACTTGCCTTTTACTGATTCGAAAACAGTCACTAAAAGTAAAAACTTTACAAATGAAAATACTACTACCGTGTTTTGTTTTAAAAACCTTTATTGTGAAAATGTCAGTATACAAATACGGGCCTATAACCACGTGGGCCGGCCACGGAGCAAATTGAAATCGTATATGATGAGGAGACATTTACACTGTAGAAGAACGTAACGAGCGGGCCATTAGGTGACAAGAACAAAGGTGTCTAACAGTTGCGGAATCGGTGGACGTACATTTTGTAATTAAAATACGACAGGGCCACTTACAATAACATTTTCTAGATATACATTTGCGGGCAAAGAGTTACAAGTCCCATTTATACCGGCGCCATTTTGGGCGAGGCCGGGCAGGTCCAAGATATAGTCAAAATGTCTCCACCAACCATCGGCCAGACCAGAACCCCTTTCGGCCCTTTATGCTACAAGATGGTGTCTTCCATTCAGAAAATATTGGTGGCAGCATTTTGAAAGGAAACAGAAACAGCCGTTCTCCTAGTGAGTTTCACATTGTTACATTTAGGAAGAATGTTGAAGAGTAGTATGTGGAAAATCTGAAGCCATTTTTCTACAAACTCTCAATCAGACTTGGATGGAAAAAAAAAACCTGAAGAATGTACAAACTGAAAACCAATTTTTGTCTGTATAGCACCAACAGTAACGCTTGAGTCAGCTTTGTGTCAAGCCGCCATTTTCATTCAATCAATAGCGTCCCCCTGCACACATTCAGGGACCTGGTCGTGTCTTCAGATGAAACGCATTGTAGGAAAAGAAGCAGAAAGGAAAAGGAAAAAGTTCCGCCGGACCTAGTGAAGCTGCAGCAGGTGCAAATAAGCTTCAGACAGTCTTACAAGCACTGCTCAGAACTCTCAACTGAGGCACTCAACATCCAGGACTTGCCATTCGGATCTTGGCGCCTTGTATTTTTGTTTTGTTTTTGATGGAGGGGAAACAACAAAAAACAGACATTGAAAAAGGCTCAACAGTGCAGGGCGCCTTGTGCTGGTTCCGACCTATTCACACATCGGTCCGCTACTGACATCACCTCATAAACCAACGGGGCACCCCACGCCGACTTTCGGCGCAGCATTGTAGGATGGCCACACCAGTGCGGCAATTTGCTGGACACCACCTCGGTGCCATCCAGATCTCGGCGCGTTCATTCAATCAATAGCGTCCCCCTGCACACATTCAGGGACCTGGTCGTGTCTTCAGATGAAACGCATTGTAGGAAAAGAAGCAGAAAGGAAAAGGCAAAAAGTTCCGCCGGACCTAGTGAAGCTGCAGCAGGTGCAAATAAGCTTCAGACAGTCCTACAAGCACTGCTCAGAAATCTCAACTGAGGCACTCAACATCCAGGACTTGCCATTCGGATCTTGGCGCCTTGTGCTGCTTCCGACCTATTCACACATCAGTCCACTACTGACATCACCTCATAAGCCAACGGGGCACCCCACGCCGACTTTCGGCGCAGCATTGTAGGATGGCCACACCAGTGCAGCCACACTTGCTGGACACCACCTCGGTGCCATCCGGATCTCAGCGCGTTCGAGTCACTGTGCCGGAAGAGTGACCGGAACTCAGCTGAACACGCCGTCTTTCGGCGCAGCATTGTAGGATGGCCACACCAGTACGGCAATTTGCTGGACACCACCTCGGCGCCATCCGGATCTCGGCGCGTTCGAGTCACTGTACCGCAACAGTGACCGCAATTCAGCTGGACACGCCGTCTTTCGGCGCAGCATTGTAGGATGGCCACACCAGTGCGGCAATTTGCTGGACACCACCTCGGTGCCATCCGGATCTCGGCGCGTTGTGCTGCCTTCGGCCTATTCGCACATCGGTCCGCTACTGACGCCGCCTCACGTGCCAACGGATTTTCTACGCTTTTTGTAGCCCTATGTCGCATAACAGGTCATGTGACTTGTTTATAAAACTTTTCATTGGTTCATTTTACTTTTGGTTTCCTAAAGATGGAAGGCTTGGTCATATGACCTAAAAATAACACTTTTCATTGGTTTAGAACATTTTTTTTTCCCAAACGATGAAAGCCCCACCTTGTTTCTGGATCATTCAGACTGAAGCTGGCGTCAGCATGAGAGCACCACCATCTCGTGGCTCCGTCGTGGTCATTCCGCGAGCAATCATGGCAGCCGCTCCCCACCGGAAGCCTGCGGGAGTCGGGGGCCCCCAAGACTTTTATACAATCTTCACGGCTGAGGGGACGCTTTTCGAGAATGGAGCCCAAGCCCTAGCAGGCAAGCGTCCGAGTTCCAAAGTGTCCCAGGGCCATTTCAGTGGACCAGGCCCAAAACCGAGGAGCCGTCCACCATTTTAAGAGCCATGTGGCAGCCGCCTATCGCTGCACTGCAAGAGTGGGAGCAACTCAACAACATGGTGAGCGAGACGCTGTGGCCGCAAGAGCGAGCGCAACTCAGCTAGATGGCCGCCACCTGGGGAGGCCCGTTCACGCCGGCTCCCCCACGCCCCCCCCCGGGCCGCCGCACGCCAATTTTCGGAGCAGCATTGTAGGATACCAAAACCAGTGCGGCAGTTTACTGGACATCACCTGGGTGCCTGTCGTACATGTTGTGTCAGCCATGTGACACTGGACACAGACCGCTACTGACGAGGCCTCCCCCCGCACCACCCGGGACGCCCCACGCTGTTTTTCTGTGCTGCATTGTAGGATCCCTAAACCAGTGCGGCACCCAGGCGACATCACCTGGGTGCCGTCCAGAACTCTGCACGTTGTGCTGCCTTGGGACTATTCGCACAACAGACCGCTACTGACGAGGCCTCCCCCCGCCCCACCCGGGACGCCCCACGCCAATTTTCGGAGCAGCATTGTAGGATCCCTAAACCAGTGCGGCACCCAGGCGACATCACCTGGGTGCCGTCCAGAACTCTGCACGTTGTGCTGCCTTGGGACTATTCGCACAAAAGACAGCTTCTAACCATTGTTGCTTTTTGTGTTGAGAAATGTTTAAATGTTTTTAGTTTTTGTTCCGTTTGTTAAAGTTAGTAGTTAATAAAGTTTTATAACCTTACTTTGTTGGAGTGTTATCTATTTTTTTTAAAACGGGTGAATGGGGCCTTGAATCGGGTTATTGTCATGTGTGGGCTTTGGAAGTGTGCTGCTGCAGGATCGGACATTTCAAACTCAAATGCACGTTCTTTTTCTTACCTTTCCGAAGCATGGAGCGCAATAGCAGGCAGAGAAAGGGTGATGCACGTGTTGAACACTACCTGACCTGGCAAGTTGCTGGCAGTGCCCCCCCGCCCGCTCCTGAAAGAGGGCACACACACACCGCCGCCCCGAGTACTTCACAAATCTTTTAAAGACCATGCGCTTGTTCATGAGGCTTAAATGGTTTATCACCTCTTCTAGAACCCCTGCATCGACCCTCTTACGTTTCATGGAAAAATTACCATGTAACACAATACCAAGCCCTGTCAGCTGAAACCCCCAAGGAATCGTGGGGCATATTATCAAGGGGGTTTATCTCCGCTTTTTTGGCTTTAAAAACCATGAAAGCGGAGATAAAATTATTTCCCTATTATCAAGCTGTCGCTAACACCAGTTAGTGACAGCTAAAAGGAGATAGCGACCATCTTGGGCCCCGCTTTGCATGTCAGTGATACTTATCACTAATGACATGCAAAGTGGCGTGCCAAGATGTTAGCGACTGGAAACAGTCCCTAACATCGCTACCTTCTATTACCAACTTTTGGAGATATTCGCGCTAAGCGCGAATATCTCCAAAATCTAACACCTGCCCTGAGCAGTTCTTAGCCATGTTTTCAATGGGAGGTGGATAACATGGCTAAGAGCATTAGGTCGATAATACATGAATATCGCTGACTTTTCTGCGATAATAGCAAGGTTTATCTGCGATAAAAATCGCCGATGTGCGGCGATAATTTTTGTCTCTAAACAAGTTAGAGACAAAAATTATCGCTAGTTGTTCGTAATATGCCCCCGGGTTTTTGCTTGCAGAAATCGGGAGGCGGGAGACTAGCACTGTAATCAGTACTCACACGCCTGAATCAGGAGGATTGGCATGTCTGAATTCTCTACAGCTGGGGCCATAAACTACATCCGCAGGGTTAGGTGATAGCCTGGAACCAGCCTGGCATCTAAAATGGCTGCCGTGCACGACAAAATTGTGGCATTCGAAAAAAGGCAAGATGGCGCAGCCGCTGGAAGAGATATATCAACATGTCAAAGAGCTTTCCAACCCCAGCGCAGGAAACAACGACATCACCCCATCGCAAGACCTCTGCAACTCCCTGGCTTCATACTTCCACAACAAGATCGCGGACATACACAACAGCTTCAACAACCAACCAACGCACACCATGACCGAACAACCACCCCCCACCACCACCCTCCGCGCCTGGACCCCGATCAGCACCGAAGACACCATCCGCACGATGAACTCCATCCACTCCGGATCACCGACCGACCCCTGCCCTCACCACGTCTTCAACAAAGCCGACGCTGTCATCGCACCCCACCTGCGAGACATCATCAACACATCCCTCGACACCACCATCTTCCCCGAGAGCTGGAAACACGCCGAACTCAGCGCCCTACTCAAGAAACCAACAGCGGACCCCACCGACCTCAAGAATTACCGCCCCATCTCGCTCCTCCCGTTTCCAGCCAAAGTCATCGAGAAGACCGTCAACAAGCAGATGGCCGCTTTCCTCGAGACGAACGGATCCCTCGACCCCTCACAGTCCGGCTTCCGAGCCAACCACAGCACCGAGACCGCCCTCATCGCCGCCACCGACGACATCCGAGCCCTGATGGACAATGGAGAAACAGCGGCCCTCATCCTCCTAGACCTCTCCGCGGCATTCGACACGGTCTGCCACCGCACCCTAGTACGGCGCCTCAGCAACGTCGGAATCCAGGACAAGGCGCTGGAGTGGATCACCTCCTTCCTCGACGGGAGAACACAGAGAGTCCGCCTACCACCGTACAAGTCAGAGGCCACCGAAGTCATCTGCGGCGTCCCCCAAGGATCATCTCTGAGCCCCACCCTCTTCAACGTCTACATGAGCCCCCTCGCGGCCATCGTACGCAAACACAACCTCAGCATAATCTCCTACGCCGACGACACCCAGCTGATCCTCTCCCTGACCAACGACCCCGCCGCCGCCAGAGCCAACCTGCACGAAGGGATGAAAGAGGTAGCCGAGTGGATGACGACCAGCCGCCTGAAACTGAACTCGGACAAGACGGAGGTCCTCATCCTGGGCTCCTCTCACTCCGCCTGGGACGACTCCTGGTGGCCTCCCGCCCTGGGCACCGCACCCAAACCGACAGACCATGCACGCAACCTGGGCTTCATCCTGGACTCCTCCCTCTCCATGACCAGGCAAGTCAACAACGTCTCCTCGGCATGCTTCAACATCCTACGCATGCTACGGAAGATCTTCTGGTGGATCCCCACCGAGACCAGGAAGACCGTCACCCAGGCCCTCGTCACCAGCCGACTGGACTACGGCAACGCCCTCTACGCCGGGACCACCGCCAAGCTCCAGAAGAGACTCCAGCGGATCCAGAACGCCTCAGCCAGACTCATCCTCGACATCCCACGAACCAGCCACATCTCCGGACATCTGCGAGACCTTCACTGGCTCCCCGTCAACAAAAGAATCACCTTCCGCCTCCTCACCCACGCACACAAAGCCCTACACGACCAAGGCCCGAGCTACCTCAACAGCCGAGTCAACTTCTACGCTCCCAAACGCCACCTCCGATCAGCCAACCACGCCCTCGCCGCCGTCCCCCGCATCCGAAGAGCGACTACAGGAGGAAGGTCCTTCTCCCACCTGGCCGCCAAGACCTGGAACTCCCTCCCGACCGACCTGCGCCTGACCCAAGACCACCTCTCCTTCAGGAAGAAGCTGAAGACCTGGCTGTTCGAGCAGTAGCGGCTCCCCCCCCCCCAGCGCCTTGAGACCCCACGGGTATGTAGCGCGCTTTATAAGTGTCACTGATTGATTGATTGATTGATATATCAGCCTCCTCAGCCACCCTCAGGAAACATAGGGGATTAGGATATGTCTCCCGCACCCCCTTATACCTAGTACTTTAATTAACGAAGCACAAAATGGCCAATTCCCGTTTCGCTACCAGTTTGCGGCCCAGTTCGCGGCCCGTGAAGCGCTTCTACCGTGAAAAATCATTTTTTTTTTATTTTCCCCACGGAACCCTTTAATAACCCCAACAACATTCCTAGGGGGTCAAGAGGGGGATACCTTGCCCCCTTTCATTAAATTCCCCCTTAGTTTTTCACCTTTTCTTCTCTCTCGATCCTACCGAGAGACAAGATGGCGGCCGCTCCGGACTGTCACGCAGCAAAAAAAAAAAAAAAGCTCACGCACAGCCGCTGGAAGAGATGTATCAACATATATCAGCCTCCTCACCCACCCTCAGGAAACATAGGGGATTAGGATACGTCTCCCGCACCCACTTATAACTAGTAATTTAATTTACGAAGCACAAAATGGCGAATTCCCGTTTCGCTACCAGTTCGCGGCCGCGCTTCTACCGTGAAAAATCATTTTTTTTTTATTTTCCCCACGGGACCCTTTAATAACCCCAACAACATTCCTAGGGGGTCAAGAGGGGGATACCTTGCCCCCTTTCATTAAATTCCCCCTTCGTTTTCCACCTCTTCTTCTCTCTCGATCCTACCGAGAGACAAGATGGCGTCCGCTCCGGACTGTTTAGAATGTTGACAGACACCGGAGAGCCAATCAGCTTTCTGCGCGCAAAGTTCCGATAAGCGAAAAGTAAGCGGACCGGATCGCTGCCCAGAGCGCTGTTACAGATATATATCTTGGTTTGAACGTTAATTTCTCAAAAACTACTGGAGCACATATATTGAGACCTAGCAAAGGCACATCGGGCTAACAGTCCCTACAATTTTGCCAAGTTTCGTGCAAATCCATTCAGCCGTTCGAGCTAAAAGTGAGTCCAACCGCCCTATGGAAAACTCAATGCAAAAAACGCGTTTTGGGACCCCCCTTTTTTCTCAGCCCCCCCTTGACGAAACCCCACCAAATTTTCAGGGGCTGCTCAGAAACAAAATGTGCCATTTTCCTGAAAATTTCAGCCGATTCCGTCCACAAACGCCAAAGTTATTAGACATAGAATTTTCAAAAGTCCCATAGGGAAAAAATTCTAACTATATATACCTACTGGCGATAGCCAGTAGGTTATATATATATATATATATATATATATATATATATATATATATATATATATATATATATATATATATATATATATATATATATACATACAGATTTGAGATGAGACATTCTATGGTATGCTCGAAATGTACAATTTTAACAGAAATGGGCTGTAGTCGATGTTTTAAATAATTTCTAAGACTGTGGTGAAATTGACGCTTTTTAAAGACCTGAGAACGGGGATCCCCTTTCTCCATCCTTGTATACAGGAGAGCATTGAACTTCCAAAGAACTGAAGCAGCCCCTTCCCCCTCCTGCTGATGTGCGAGTGCCGGGCTTCTATTGTCATTCCTATAGCTGAGGAAGAGGTGCGAATGCGGCCGTCCCAGGCAGCTCTGAATGTCAAAGGGCCTAGACCTTGACACTCCCAGCTCCTGCCGAGTCCTGTTCACCGAGGGGCCCCTGTGTCTGTGTTTTTCCATTGAGCAGCAGCACTTCTCAATAATCTGAAGTCACTCCGACGTTAGCACAGCCCAAACACAATCTTAAAGCAAGCGTGTCTGCGGTGAAAATATTTTTTCGAAAGTGCAACCATTTATCATCCTTTAATTTATGTGAAAGTGTAAATGTCCAACAAAAGAAATGTATGTTTTTATACGATATGATGACTTTTTCCAGAAGCAGTGGCAAAGTCAACAGTCCTGTCTTAAACATTCAAACACCGACGATGCCAATGTTTGCCCTATTTGGAAGCGCAAGTATTTCACAATATTTAGATCAGTTTCTAGGAAGTTGTCGGTGCTAAATCCAATGCTCTCCTAAAGGGCACATTTTATCAAAGCAAACTGTTGAGGTTGGACTGTAGGTTTGTTTTAAATTACAATAAAATCAAACATTAGAAGATGAACATAATGAAGCATCATTCTCACTCATTATTCTGGGTTCATGATGCCTTCTTAAATAAGATTTTGAATTTCAGGAATAAAAAGTGTCTGCCCTCAGTGTTGTAATTATTTTTTATCAAGCGTGTAGATTCTATTAAAACATAGTGTGTAATTAACCACACCATTGTCCCACTCTTGAAGTGCGCACAGAGAATACAGATGCCAAATAATAAATAAGATTAATTTCTTGCAAAATAAAATGCTGTGCAACTTACTCAAAACTTTTTTGCTGTAGTTCAAATGCGTACATGGCTAACTTTCAAATTTGGCCTTTGCAGCTCTCTGTTTTTCTTTGACTTGTTAGAGACTTTCAGATCAGGTAGAAAATGATGTGTCTGTGTGCCCCTCACAACAGGAAGTAATCATCTATAACCAAGCCAACGTCGGAGTGCTTAACCTGTCATGAGCTGATGTAGACTACCTTCCCCCCTGCAGTAGCCCACATAAACATAGGCTTAAATGATCCTATTAGCATATCTATACCTAGCAGGCAGACGCCACCACCCTCCAATGCCAGGCACCTGTTTGTCACCTTTATTTCGAAAAGTAAGATTTAAAGCACTGAAAGGGTTCATGATTTTGATCTGACCTGAAGAGTAAACTGTATGGAGAAATCAGGCAGATGTTTATTCAGCGAGGTAATATCAGATAGTAAATAGCCAGCCACCAACATGGGGTGACTATATATATATATATATATATATATATATATATATATATATATATATAACCAATTTTTCTCTCGCAATTGAAGACACCCACACGCCGTTTTTTTCTAAGCCTTTATGGTAAGACAGGCAGCAGCATCAATGTTCATTTCTTCATCAGCAGAATTTTGCCAATAACACCATACGTGCTTCGAGAGTGTTGTCGCCCTTTTTCACTGGTTCTGGCTTCTCGGTGGATAGGCAGCAGTTGCAATTAAGCTGAATCTCGCAATATTTCTGGGTAGTCCTGCCCATAGGGCGCTATGCATCATTGTTCATGTAGTTCTTAAATCCTTAGTGGTGCTTGCTGTCATTTTCCTTACGTTATTTTCAATACCTTCGTGTTGCTGATTATGAATATGGACAACGCGCTGCTTCTGCATATATATATGTGTGTAATTTTATTTTGACGGTGCTACAGCCTGGAGTGCTGCCTTTCTGTGTTCCTCGGTTACGGCGGTGGAGAAAACGAAAGGAAAGCTCTGGATTCCAAGACATTTTTCATAATGGGGATGTGTGACAGTTGGTAAAACCACTGCTACTTCTGCATTAGTAGACATTTATGCCCAATGTATTTAAAGGGAAAGTTTAGGATGGGCTTGCATTTAAAGTCAGAATGAAGGGAATGCTTTGAAGACATGAAATCAGAAGGAAAAAGTGCACCAGTAATTGTCAGCAGAAACATAAGATAATTCCAAATGAGCAGATGTGAAAAATAGAAGCAAAAGGTTCGAGCAGTTTACAGTCATCTGTAATATATGCGTTTGACAGTAACAACAAAGCAAATTGTTGTTACAGAATTTGCAATCCTAGGCAAGTGGCGAGTGTAGTGGGTAACTTCAATTCTTATTCTTAGGTCCTTATTAGAGGTAACTTGTAATCTCTTAGGAGGAAAGCTGATTTTGACATCACTCATGGCCAACCCTCGAGATAACAGCCACACTATTCCCCGAAATGGAGGTTTCATGAATGCAGGTTGTATTGGAAAGGCTGAGGAAATGCCTTAGAGGTGCTGGTGACTGGAGGCAAGAAAGTCCGGCAATAACTGGAAGAGCTGTCGGCACATGCCATGTATGTGAGCCACCACACCACAAAAAGCTCTGAGGAATCGGTCCCGATGTACTGGTGCAGAGGCAGAACAAGCTGAGAGCACCCCACAGGCCATTTGAAGTTATATGTGATTATCAGAAATGACTTCCAAGTGCAAACAGAACAAAGCGGGCAACATCACAGAGTGGGTGTGCATCAAAGTAACATCCCTACCTCTGACTTTCTTTGTAGGAGGCGAGGGCCTATGCAGCAACTCCTTGTGTGCATAGCAAAGTAGAGGTGTAAGATTGGTCGCTGTTGGGGAGATGACAGTGTGAGGATATGCACTCATGTACTTTACCAAAGATCTCTTTGGAGGACCCCCCTCACCATCGGATGACATCTGGTGGCCCTCCACCTTTGGACTAGCAACACCCCCAACCTTGGCATCACTCCTCGACAGTGGGATCTCCGTGAGACGGTTGCTGCCACATGCTTCAACACCCTCAGAATGCTCCATAAGATATTCAGATGGATTATAACAGACACCAGTAGAATTGTCACATAATCCCTCATCACTACTCGACTTAACTATGGGAACACCCTCTATGCCAGAACCACCACCCTCCAGAACGCAAAAATCATCCTCAAAGCGCCAAGGTGAGTCCACTACACCTCCCACATCTGCAACCTGCACTGACTCTCCTCTTCAAACTGCTCATGTATGTCTGCAAAGCCCTCAACAACATGGGACCAGAATATTTGAACAGCCGCCTGACCTTCCACCACCCCACCAGACACCTGTGGTCTGCCTCCCTGGCCCTCGCTTAAGTCCCCCGAATCCATTGTACTTGAACCGAAAGACCTGCCTTTTCCCACCTCTGTGCCAAGGAGCATAACAGAAACTGGGAACCTAATTTTATAATAACGTTAATCATAAGATGCAGCATGGCTGAAACTCATTCTCCAAGTCAATATGTCTAATAAGCGAGACATATTGGCTTTGTCAATGCTTGTTTTTTTTTATTTGCAGCCAATTATCATCTGCTTCCAATGAAATAGGAAGTAACATGCTCAAACAGGTTTTGACATTCACTTTGCATATAATATTATTGCTTACTCCCTCCTAATTAGAATAAACAGACACAACTCAGTAAAACCTGGGGGTACTTTCCAGTGGTAATGGAGGAGCGATCTAAATTTGAACTAATCAGTGGTATTGCTTAAACGGCACAATTTGCATTTGCGGTCATTTTTGCAGTAGTGCATAGATCAAAATATCCCAGGAGGGTGTTTTGTCATCCCGCTCACGTTTGAAGAAATCTGTTAAATTATATTCTTTAATCATGATTAGATGTTTAACTGTGTTAAAAACGTGCAAGGACAGGGACATGCACTAACATGTAAAACTGGTTCTTTGTCTGTTACGTACTTCAGACTTCTTGGTACTTATGGGATATATTCTGAAAGCAATATTTGGTTTCTAAACTATAATTACAAAAAGAAATGGATTAATAAAAAATGAAAAGGTGAACAAGGACCGCCAGATGACTTAGCCGCATTGGACCTTATAAACCACTTTATGCATTGCTTTATAGGTAAGAATTTAATGAACACCTAACACAATTAAATCACAGGCCTTATCTATTTCGAGTATTCTCACAGGTGCATGAGTCAAAAGTAAGTAACTTAACTCGTTCGTTTGCAATTTCCCTGCTTGCATTACACTGATGCTCGCTTTCAGCTCTTTGGCTGTCTAAATGTTGAAACTGCAGCCCGTAGCGAGTTTCTAAGGGCTGGGGGAAGGGAGAGGTGTCCTTTAGTTCATTTGCCAAGCGCGAGCAGAGCATCGGCAAGCACCCACTTAGGACCCGGCCCCCCGGCCCCGCCCCCCACCTTATCTAGATAGGGGCGGCCGGTCTGCCCCAATGGGCGACCGGCCGCTTAACACTTCCGGGGCAGGGGGACGCACTTCCGGTGCGACAGAGGGCGGAGCCTGGTGACCTATTTAAGTTCTAGGGGCAGGGACCCCGGCCTCTCCTTCCTCTGTTGCACCGGATCGTTGGCCGCCTCCCAGAAGCGTCCCCCCTCCTTCAGCCCCTTGTTTAGTTTTAAACTTTCTCGTATCCCCTCGTCCGGAGTTGGAGGTCGGAGGTTCATCGGGTTGACGATTCAACCCAGCCAAGCGCATGGTGGGAGACGACGAGGAGGAGATGCGCGTCAGGTTGCAGCCGTCCATCTCGCCAGGTAAGGAGTCGGGGGTGCCGGGGGGGCCTGTGTGCAGCCGCGGATTGAGGGAGGGGTATCCGGGGCGGGCGATGGGATGGAGTCTGCTCCTGTGGTCTGCGGCTGCCGGCAGGGCTCCTGGGCCTACGGGCTCCTTCCTGGTCGACGTGGGCGGGCTGAGGGGGGCGGGGAGTGTCCCCCATCGCATCCCCAGGACGGTCTCGTGGCCTCGCCTGGCCGATAGGCGGACGGGGAAAACTGAACATGGGCCACTTAGGGCCCGGCAGAGAAGGCCCTGTACAGGCTAAGTGTAATTGGAGCCAGATTTGCGGGCGGGTCCTGCCCGCACGGAATCAGCTTCCGCGTTTCCCGCCTTAAGCGAGGCTGCTTCGTTAAATGTCCAGACATCCAGGAGGGGAGACTAGGGTTCGAGCCTTGGGATGGTATGGCTTCCATGCGAGTTCACATGCCTCTTGTGTGTATAAAAGGTCAGAGAAAGATCAGTTCAGCAGATGAAGAGAAAGAAGCTCCTGGTCACAGGATCAGCACGGGTATTGCGCTCGTGAAAGTCAAGGATGCAAAGGCCTCTATCCAGCATCACAGCTGATGTTCCTCGGTAGATTTGGGAAGAAGGCACACCATCCCAGCCTCGACGACGCTCACGATTGTTTTTGGGCTAATGAATGAGTCACGGAATTTGAGCTTCAACTAGTTCGAGCGACCATATGTGTGTTACTATGCAATCGCGCCGAAGGGCGCAGGGGTCCCTTCAGTGAGCCGTCCATCATAGTGGTTAAATGGCGGGAAGACAGTGCATACCGCGAGTGCGTGGGCGGGGCCAAACGGGCGGGGCTTTCATGTTCTAAAATGAGAAAATACCGGATATACTTATTAGAATTGCTCTACATTCTAGTATTTTCTAGGTTTTTCTAATCATTTCTATATTTAGAATACAATTATTTATTGTAATAACAATTTGCGAGGGTTTGTGATGAGCAAGGTATTTTCAGATCTCGGCAGCAGGCACTCAACTACTACTGCTGGGTCCCATCTCAGATAAAATATAGCACCGCTTACGAGGTACTTCATAGGACTAGTGAGCGCATGGTCCTTCAAGGCAGTGATTAATATCTCTGTTGTTAACTAAGGAGACATGTTTGATAGTAACCAGTGCTGCGGGTCCCTTCCTCCTCCGAAGCGCTTGTGAAATCAGTGTAAAGCACACACACCGTTCTGTGCGGATTGTGTTGCCACAGCACACAGCTTGTTGGGGACTCTGTGTACTTCCTTCCATCCCTCCTCCCCCTCGTCCGTCTGTCGTGGTTCAATCTGGCACCACCTGGTCCCCGGGTGGCCGCAGCAACAAGTTGGTAGGGAAGAGGTGCTTCATTTCTGCATGTTTGAAATGCGCCAAGTTACAACAACGCCATATTCTAGGCACTGCAGCAGAGACCTGAAAGGGCGTAGTGCAAGATTCGTCGCTATAAATAGTACAAATGTAACACCAATCTGTCACTGTCACCCATTGTTATCACAAGAGGTTTCGCACAGCAATTTTGGTGATAATGGCCATAATATAACAGTTTGCATAGTTGTGCGTGGCAAATTCTGCAAATTTGAGACTTCGTACTGTGGTACTCCACAGAAGTAGCAGGATGACTCAGTGAAACGAGCTAGTGATGTGATATGCTGTGATGTGCCGACAAAGGGTCTGCTTTTCTGCTATGCTGACTCAGCCTTTCAGACATTAAAGGTGGATAAACTTAATACTAAGATTTTACCTAATGGTAATAGTGGATATCTATAGCACGTAGAAACGACACTAATGCATTCTGAAGCGGTATTTCGAAACAGTTAGGTATTAGACATGAAATGTATGCATTTTACACATTGAATATCAAGTAAAAGGTATAATAATGGCCTTAATTTATGTCTTGAAATTCGTCACTCTGGGGGCTTTGGGATTGAAAGATCGACAATTGTAGTTGAAAAAGTGCAAAACGGAAATGGAGAAGCGTACTTTGGTTATATATGGAGTCTATGAAATTGCCCATGAGTTTGAAAGACAAAATATGTAATTTCTTTAATTGTTCCATTATCAATTGTTTTGAAGGTAGTTACGAATTATGTAAGGAATTTTAACCCTCAGCTGCTAACATTTTGCGGACTCCATCGGTTGCGCCATCACTTACCTCATCTGTATGCCCAAACCCCAAGGTGCCTGCAGGGTGGCTAGTTCCTAGTCTACAGATACCGTGGTATGCTAACAGGGTGCCCAGCTAGGGGCACAATACATATGCCACATATAAAGTCATCCCTGGTATAGGATGTAAAGTGCAAGTATGACCTAGAATATGAGTGATGATATTTAGGAACTCAGTAACGTGCCAGGACGTCATAATGTTCGGTGTGTATGTCATGAGAAATGTTGCATCTTTATTGCTGTGCCATAAGAACACGAATGGATCAGCCTATCATGGTTCCAGGATAATGCATCAAAAAAGGGTACTGGGCAATGATGCATCACACTATGGTGCAAAAATCAATATTCTATTTGATTAGTGTGACAAAATCCGAAAGACTTACTTTTATTACAGGAGAAAAAGGCGTCATAATTTACTGCGTTACTTTTTTTTAGTTGGGCAACTGAAATGTTTTCATCCGGGGGTGAATGCAAAAATGTCCAGTATTTGCAATCCTTCTAAACTATGCTTCGTGAACGATGTCCTCGGAGGAGTGGCTCTCGGATGCGTAGGTGTTACAAGGCAAAGGCTGACGAGTTTTATCTCTTCGAAAATTGTGGTTTTAGCAATTTTAATGGACCCACACTGAATTACTGTGACCTTTGTGTCTGCACCTATGAGAATTTCGGTAATCAAACCTGGATGTAATTAAGGGCCATTGTTTGTTCACATCTTGCTCCCGATGGCTGGGTTTGGTTGGTAGGTGCATATGGTTTGCAGATCCACAATAAGACCATAGAGGAACTTAATGGGAACAGACTGCCGTGGGGGGGGGGCAAGTCTTTATTGGTTGTCAGTGGGTATTTATTAATGAACAAAGGGATTAGTAGGGGCAGAATGTGCAAGAGTTGAAGTTCAGCTCTGTGTGATCTAAATAGGGCAGGAGTGCTTCCTTACCATTGAGTAAAGAGGTTTATTGCTAGTACTTAAGACAAATGAGGATAGCGCCATGTGGGTACCTTGCATAGTAGTCTCAGTGGCTTATAGTTTGTTTATCGTGTACATACGGTTCACGGTACTGCTAATTCCGGAGTGGAAACCATATGATAAGCTGCGTTATTAATTCACTCCAAGACCCCCCCCCCCATGTCAATTATCATCCTGGGAAGTAGGCCAGATTCGGGTAAATAAAAAGTAGCTAGATTTCACTGGTCTGGTTGCCTTGTCTGATAACATAGGACCCAGCCTTCAATTGGCGTGTAGTTCCCATATACCCTAGATAGGTCCGTCAGGTTGTGATATCATAGACTAGGTTTTGTAGGCAGACAGCCTCCATGCACCCCCTCCGTATACATTAGGCTATATGGATCAGCGAGCGCACAGAGTCTCTTGAATCTCCGCCTAGTTTCTAGCATCCCCGGAACAGGACAGCCCTGATCCCCAAGAGCATGGAAACTATACAGTCACTTGGGCTCACTTAGTTTGTCTCAGGAATACACAGGATAAAACGGGCTGTCCGTTTCCATAGAAATGTATAGAACAGTTTCCCTGGCGCGCAGCAGGAGTTGGACAGGCCTGGGGTTGTGCTTGTAGTATGTTGACTGTCTGTAGCAGTACCAAAGCAAGCCGTTCAGAGTAGTGTTAGCGGGACTGGGACTGAGCGTGTTGGGATACCCGGCCCTCTCGGGCAGGATAGGTAGGGCAACGCTAACTGCAGAGGCAGGCTTACCAGACAGCACAATGGAATAGGTCGGGCGCTGGTCGTCCAACGGTGGCATGAGACCCATTTGGCCAGAATGGTAGTGTCAGAAATGCTAATGATTTGCCAATGACCATACTTAACTTTTCGATTTCTCTCCTGTTCAGTAGTGTACCCGCGAAGGTGGTGGTGGCACGAGGCACTCGTTCATGCGACAAGCTGCAAGGCGACTATGGCAGTGGCGAGTGGTATGGCCGGTAGGCCTGAAGGGAACAGGGTTCCTGTGTCGGGGCGGGCGGCCCCGGGAAGAAGTCGAGAGCCTGGAATGTCTCGGTGAGGAGCTCAAGTAGGAATTGCCCAAGTCGCGCTCAGTGTAGGGCCGCTTGTGTAACATTCCACGCGAATGGTCTCCAGTCTCCGGAGAGGTGAGGTATCACAAGGTTGGAGGTGACCAGGTGGGCTCAGTGAAGGGCTGCTGGTGTCACATTCCGCACCGAATGGATTTTCCGGTGAGGTGATGTATCGCAATGATGGAGTGCAGTTATCGGGCATCGGTACATAGAGCTGGGTTAGAGGATTAGGGTCTTTCATGCAGAGCGCAGATGGGGAAGGTGACGGACCTGTGGGCCCGGATCACCTTTGTGGCGGTAGAAAGACCTTGGAACAGTACAATTGACCGAAGGAATGGACGGGAGTCCGCCTTGCGTACTCCCTAGGCTAGCACTGAGGGGGGAAACGGTAAGCTCTCCGCTGTGAAATAGGGCCCCGGCTGGGGAGGCTAGGGTGACAGGTTACGAGCCTCCTGGGTTCCTGGTCAGCCTGGTGGTCGGAGGGTGGGCCCCTGGAGAAGGCGGACAAGGATCAGAGGTTGGGGGCCCACTCCTCATGGGGCGCAGGTGGGTTCCACCTCGCGTGGATGCACGGCATGGAAGAGGGGAGCCTGAAGCCCTCTTAGTGCTGGAGGATTAGAATCTTAATCTGGCGGAAGAAGATCAGGAAGTCAAGAATAAAATTGTGTTGATAACTGTATGTAATGAATTTTGAAATGCCTTGTCATGTTTATGAAATGTCAAAATATTAAACATGGCCGTTTTACACCCACACAAATCTCTGTTGTTGATTCTCATGTGGGTCGTTAGGTTATAAGGAGGGAGCGGGGAGCATGCTGGGGGATCCGGGTCCTATAGTGCAGGGCTCAACCTTTGACTTTGACCTGCGTTTCCAGCCTCAGAAAGGCCAAACAAAAGCCGTGATTTGCATTCGTTAACACCTCTTCAGGTAGGAGCCCTGGAAACCATTGTGTTGTTAATCCAGTGCTGTCTGCGCTACTGTTCAGGGAAGGGTGGAGGTCTTCGTTCTTACATTGTGAGAAGAACTGCTTTGCAGGGTCTCGTCCTAACACTGCGTGAAAATGCAAAGTCTGGTTTCCCCTCCTTGTTTTAATGGTGATGAGGGGGAAACTAAGAAACTGAATGCATTTTCTTTTATTTTCGGTTCCTTACTTGAAAGAGGAGGTGGAAACGCCGTTCTTTCTCTTATTTCCAAAGAGAAATCGATAAAATGCCAGTTATCTCTTAAATTGTGAAGTAAGACCTAACAGCAAACAATCACTCTCTGACCAATATATTTTGTTTAGTACACAGACAGGGGCATGATAGACTGGGCCCTTTTTACGGACCCTCAGCTTAGTCAAATTTGAAGTACTTAAAAAAGACCACTATTCACTGCCACAATAGTGGAACATGTTTTAATGTGCTATTGAAATGATTTGTGAAGAATGTAATTGTCACATTCATGAAACACTGGTTAACCTTTTAAGTAAGAGATTCATTTTAAAAGATCTACAAAACATAGTAGATATTTGATGATAAGACTTTAAATGGAACAGCAGCACTTCAATGCCTCAAAAAGCACATATTGGAAACTAAGGAAGTTGAAATATAGGTATTTTTTAACTTTATAGCACAAATGAATACTAAAGGCTAATTTGCAATTAAAGGATTTCATGCTAAACGAAGGTTGCATTTCCCTGCACGGCTCCCTGAGACCTGCTGTGACTGTCCGGGCTTTTCATCTTTCTGAGATCAATGGTGGATAGTGTAATGATTGCACCTATCACAACTCTTGATTGATTTATTATGTGCAGTATATACTTATATTAAATATTAGCATTAAAACTCCCCTTCGCTCCTGGAGCATAGTGGATATTACATTTTCTGAAAGGCAAGTTGCCATAAAGGTGCATTTATACCTCACACATGTGCTTTGTGACAATACACACAAGGCACGGTCTTACAGTGTCAACTTTTCTTTCTTACAGCTTATATAGTACAATTATGGACCAACCAAATGGCCTTGAAGTTTATATAATGAAAACGTCACTCGGATATGCAACAGGTACAATACAGACAATAGTAGTACAAACTTACTTTCCCACATAGGGCATGTATAGCATAGTGAAACCTTGAATGTACACAATATAGACATAAGAACTAGGACATTTTTCCTCAAGCGCAAGGAGTACACACTTCCCTAATACACGTAGATCAGGCACGGAGCATGCAGCAGCCCTGTAAGCATCTCACACCCACACACAGCATTTACAGTGTGGTAAGTAGAAATGCAAGCTTTCCTAACCCACATTCAGATTAAGTACAAACAGCAGAAAAACATGTTTTCCTCAGACAAAAACATGTACAGCTCATGTTGCAGCAGTTCAATCTGATTACCTACTCAAAACAGAAGCACATTGGAGGAGTAAGACAGTACAGCCCAAACATTTCAGAACCACAGCCCAATTTTCAGAATTACACACTTTTGAGACTCTCCTAACTTTAACAGTGAAATTTCCATCACATTAAACAAGTGCAACATGGGAAGTAGTAGTGACTGACAATAGATGCACACTATAGCTAACTATTGTGGCAGCATCTCTTATACCTAGTTCTGTAGTGGCATACATAGAAAGACTCATGGTGATAGGCCCACAGGGAAGCAACCATACCCTGTAGTTACCCGTGGAGGAAAGCAGTGGTGGTACTTTTAAGGTATAAGGTGGGTTTGGGCTATTGAGTGGTGCTACATTTTTTAGGGTTTCGGGTAAATATAGATTTTTGGGTGGTAAGGGATTTTTTAGGGTTTAAGGAGGGTATGTGTTTTTGGTTGGGAAGGGAATTTTTAGAATTTAGGATGAGTATCTTTTTTGGGGTGATTGGGGGTTGTTTGGGTTTTTTGGTGTATGGGTTTTGAGTTGCAAGGGAACCTTTAGTGTTTAGGGTGTGTAAGGGTTTTAGGGTGGTAAGAGATTTTTTTAAGGATTAGGGAGGGTATGGGGTTTTGGGTGGTAAGGGAATTCTTGGGGTTTTGGGTGGGTGTGGGTTTTAGGTTGCAAGGGAATTTTTAGGGTTTAGGGTTGGTATAGGATTTTGGGTGGTAAGGTATTTTTTAGGGCTTAGGGTGTGCATGAGTATTTCCATGGTAAGGTTTTTTTTAAAGGTTTAGGGTAGACATGGGTTTTGTGTGGGTATGGGTTTTTGGATGGTGATTAATCTTTTAGGGTTTAGGGTTTGTATGGGATTTTGGGTGGCAAGGGATTTTCTAGGGTGGTAGTGGGTTTTTGGTGGGAAGGGAATTTTTAGGGTGTGGAGGGGGTATGCGTTTTTGGTTGGCAAGTGAATTTTTAGAGTTTAAGATGGGTGTAGGTTTTTAAGTGGTACAGAATTGTTTAGGGTGGGTCTGGGTTTTTGGGTGTTAATGAATTACTTAGGGTTTATTGTTTGTATTGTTTTTTGGGTGGCAAGGGATTTTTTAGGGTGGGTATGGTTTTTTAGGTGGCAAGGGAATATTTAGGGTTTAGGGTGGGTATAGGTTTTTGGTTGGTAAGGGATTTATTTAGGGTTTACGGTGGGTATGGATTTTTGGTTGGCAATGGAATTTCCAGCATTTAGGATGGGTGTGGGCTTTTGGGTGGCAAGGGCGTTTTTAAGGTTTAAGGTGGGCTTGAGTTTTTGGGTGATAAGGAATTTTTAGGGTTTAGGGCGATTATGGGTTTTTTGGTTGTAAGGTTTGCCTTAGTGTGTGGGGTAGATATGGTTTTTTGGGTGACAAGGGAATTTTTAGGGTTTAGGGTAGGTATGGGTTTTTGTCTGGCAAGGTATTTTTTTGGTTTTAGCGTGAGTATAGCTTTTTAGGCAAAAGTGCTTTTTTTAAGGCTTACTGTGGGTGTGGATTTTTTGGGGCAAGGGAAATTTTATGGTTTCAGGTAGGTATGGGTGTTCGGGTGATCGGGGAATTTTTAGCATTTAGGGTGGGTATCGATTTTTAGATGGTAAGGGATGTTTTAGGGTTTAGGCTGGGTAGCCCGTAGCGAGTTTCTAAGGGCTGGGGGAAGGGAGAGGTGTCCTTTAGTTCATTTGCCAAGCGCGAGCAGAGCATCGGCAAGCACCCACTTAGGACCCGGCCCCCCGGCCCCGCCCCCCACCTTATCTAGATAGGGGCGGCCGGTCTGCCCCAATGGGCGACCGGCCGCTTAACACTTCCGGGGCAGGGGGACGCACTTCCGGTGCGACAGAGGGCGGAGCCTGGTGACCTATTTAAGTTCTAGGGGCAGGGACCCCGGCCTCTCCTTCCTCTGTTGCACCGGATCGTTGGCCGCCTCCCAGAAGCGTCCCCCCTCCTTCAGCCCCTTGTTTAGTTTTAAACTTTCTCGTATCCCCTCGTCCGGAGTTGGAGGTCGGAGGTTCATCGGGTTGACGATTCAACCCAGCCAAGCGCATGGTGGGAGACGACGAGGAGGAGATGCGCGTCAGGTTGCAGCCGTCCATCTCGCCAGGTAAGGAGTCGGGGGTGCCGGGGGGGCCTGTGTGCAGCCGCGGATTGCGGGAGGGGTATCCGGGGCGGGCGATGGTATGGAGTCTGCTCCTGTGGTCTGCGGCTGCCGGCAGGGCTCCTGGGCCTACGGGCTCCTTCCTGGTCGACGTGGGCGGGCTGAGGGGGGCAGGGAGTGTCCCCCATCGCATCCCCAGGACGGTCTCGTGGCCTCGCCTGGCCGATAGGCGGACGGGGAAAACTGAACATGGGCCACTTAGGGCCCGGCAGAGAAGGCCCTGTACAGGCTAAGTGTAATTGGAGCCAGATTTGCGGGCGGGTCCTGCCCGCACGGAATCAGCTTCCGCGTTTCCCGCCTTAAGCGAGGCTGCTTCGTTAAATGTCCAGACATCCAGGAGGGGAGACTAGGGTTCGAGCCTTGGGATGGTGTGGCTTCCATGCGAGTTCACATGCCTCTTGTGTGTATAAAAGGTCAGAGAAAGATCAGTTCAGCAGATGAAGAGAAAGAAGCTCCTGGTCACAGGATCAGCACGGGTATTGCGCTCGTGAAAGTCAAGGATGCAAAGGCCTCTATCCAGCATCACAGCTGATGTTCCTCGGTAGATTTGGGAAGAAGGCACACCATCCCAGCCTCGACGACGCTCACGATTGTTTTTGGGCTAATGAATGAGTCACGGAATTTGAGCTTCAACTAGTTCGAGCGACCATATGTGTGTTACTATGCAATCGCTCCGAAGGGCGCAGGGGTCCCTTCAGTGAGCCGTCCATCATAGTGGTTAAATGGCGGGAAGACAGTGCATACCGCGAGTGCGTGGGCGGGGCCAAACGGGCGGGGCTTTCATGTTCTAAAATGAGAAAATACCGGATATACTTATTAGAATTGCTCTACATTCTAGTATTTTCTAGGTTTTTCTAATCATTTCTATATTTAGAATACAATTATTTATTGTAATAACAATTTGCGAGGGTTTGTGATGAGCAAGGTATTTTCAGATCTCGGCAGCAGGCACTCAACTACTACTGCTGGGTCCCATCTCAGATAAAATATAGCACCGCTTACGAGGTACTTCATAGGACTAGTGAGCGCATGGTCCTTCAAGGCAGTGATTAATATCTCTGTTGTTAACTAAGGAGACATGTTTGATAGTAACCAGTGCTGCGGGTCCCTTCCTCCTCCGAAGCGCTTGTGAAATCAGTGTAAAGCACACACACCGTTCTGTGCGGATTGTGTTGCCACAGCACACAGCTTGTTGGGGACTCTGTGTACTTCCTTCCATCCCTCCTCCCCCTCGTCCGTCTGTCGTGGTTCAATCTGGCACCACCTGGTCCCCGGGTGGCCACAGCAACAAGTTGGTAGGGAAGAGGTGCTTCATTTCTGCATGTTTGAAATGCGCCAAGTTACAACAACGCCATATTCTAGGCACTGCAGCAGAGACCTGAAAGGGCGTAGTGCAAGATTCGTCGCTATAAATAGTACAAATGTAACACCAATCTGTCACTGTCACCCATTGTTATCACAAGAGGTTTCGCACAGCAATTTTGGTGATAATGGCCATAATATAACAGTTTGCATAGTTGTGCGTGGCAAATTTTGCAAATTTGAGACTTCGTACTGTGGTACTCCACAGAAGTAGCAGGATGACTCAGTGAAACGAGCTAGTGATGTGATATGCTGTGATGTGCCGACAAAGGGTCTGCTTTTCTGCTATGCTGACTCAGCCTTTCAGACATTAAAGGTGGATAAACTTAATACTAAGATTTTACCTAATGGTAATAGTGGATATCTATAGCACGTAGAAACGACACTAATGCATTCTGAAGCGGTATTTCGAAACAGTTAGGTATTAGACATGAAATGTATGCATTTTACACATTGAATATCAAGTAAAAGGTATAATAATGGCCTTTATTTATGTCTTGAAATTCGTCACTCTGGGGGCTTTGGGATTGAAAGATCGACAATTGTAGTTGAAAAAGTGCAAAACGGAAATGGAGAAGCGTACTTTGGTTATATATGGAGTCTATGATTTGCCCATGAGTTTGAAAGACAAAATATGTAATTTCTTTAATTGTTCCATTATCAATTGTTTTGAAGGTAGTTACGAATTATGTAAGGAATTTTAACCCTCAGCTGCTAACATTTTGCGGACTCCATCGGTTGCGCCATCACTTACCTCATCTGTATGCCCAAACCCCAAGGTGCCTGCAGGGTGGCTAGTTCCTAGTCTACAGATACCGTGGTATGCTAACAGGGTGCCCAGCTAGGGGCACAATACATATGCCACATATAAAGTCATCCCTGGTATAGGATGTAAAGTGCAAGTATGACCTAGAATATGAGTGATGATATTTAGGAACTCAGTAACGTGCCAGGACGTCATAATGTTCGGTGTGTATGTCTTGAGAAATGTTGCATCTTTATTGCTGTGCCATAAGAACACGAATGGATCAGCCTATCATGGTTCCAGGATAATGCATCAAAAAAGGGTACTGGGCAATGATGCATCACACTATGGTGCAAAAATCAATATTCTATTTGATTAGTGTGACAAAATCCGAAAGACTTACTTTTATTACAGGAGAAAAAGGCGTCATAATTTACTGCGTTACTTTTTTTTAGTTGGGCAACTGAAATGTTTTCATCCGGGGGTGAATGCAAAAATGTACAGTATTTGCAATCCTTCTAAACTATGCTTCGTGAACGATGTCCTCGGAGGAGTGGCTCTCGGATGCGTAGGTGTTACAAGGCAAAGGCTGACGAGTTTTATCTCTTCGAAAATTGTGGTTTTAGCAATTTTAATGGACCCACACTGAATTACTGTGACCTTTGTGTCTGCACCTATGAGAATTTCGGTAATCAAACCTGGATGTAATTAAGGGCCATTGTTTGTTCACATCTTGCTCCCGATGGCTGGGTTTGGTTGGTAGGTGCATATGGTTTGCAGATCCACAATAAGACCATAGAGGAACTTAATGGGAACAGACTGCCGTGGGGGGGGGGCAAGTCTTTATTGGTTGTCAGTGGGTATTTATTAATGAACAAAGGGATTAGTAGGGGCAGAACGTGCAAGAGTTGAAGTTCAGCTCTGTGTGATCTAAATAGGGCAGGAGTGCTTCCTTACCATTGAGTAAAGAGGTTTATTGCTAGTACTTAAGACAAATGAGGATAGCGCCATGTGGGTACCTTGCATAGTAGTCTCAGTGGCTTATAGTTTGTTTATCGTGTACATACGGTTCACGGTACTGCTAATTCCGGAGTGGAAACCATATGATAAGCTGCGTTATTAATTCACTCCAAGACCCCCCCCCCCCCATGTCAATTATCATCCTGGGAAGTAGGCCAGATTCGGGTAAATAAAAAGTAGCTAGATTTCACTGGTCTGGTTGCCTTGTCTGATAACATAGGACCCCGCCTTCAATTGGCGTGTAGTTCCCATATACCCTAGATAGGTCCGTCAGGTTGTGATATCATAGACTAGGTTTTGTAGGCAGACAGCCTCCATGCACCCCCTCCGTATACATTAGGCTATATGGATCAGCGAGCGCACAGAGTCTCTTGAATCTCCGCCTAGTTTCTAGCATCCCCGGAACAGGACAGCCCTGATCCCCAAGAGCATGGAAACTATACAGTCACTCGGGCTCACTTAGTTTGTCTCAGGAATACACAGGATAAAACGGGCTGTCCGTTTCCATAGAAATGTATAGAACAGTTTCCCTGGCGCGCAGCAGGAGTTGGACAGGCCTGGGGTTGTGCTTGTAGTATGTTGACTGTCTGTAGCAGTACCAAAGCAAGCCGTTCAGAGTAGTGTTAGCAGGACTGGGACTGAGCGTGTTGGGATACCCGGCCCTCTCGGGCAGGATAGGTAGGGCAACGCTAACTGCAGAGGCAGGCTTACCAGACAGCACAATGGAATAGGTCGGGCGCTGGTCGTCCAACGGTGGCATGAGACCCATTTGGCCAGAATGGTAGTGTCAGAAATGCTAATGATTTGCCAATGACCATACTTAACTTTTCGATTTCTCTCCTGTTCAGTAGTGTGCCCGCGAAGGTGGTGGTGGCACGAGGCACTCGTTCATGCGACAAGCTGCAAGGCGACTATGGCAGTGGCGAGTGGTATGGCCGGTAGGCCTGAAGGGAACAGGGTTCCTGTGTCGGGGCGGGCGGCCCCGGGAAGAAGTCGAGAGCCTGGAATGTCTCGGTGAGGAGCTCAAGTAGGAATTGCCCAAGTCGCGCTCAGTGTAGGGCCGCTTGTGTAACATTCCACCCGAATGGTCTCCAGTCTCCGGAGAGGTGAGGTATCACAAGGTTGGAGGTGACCAGGTGGGCTCAGTGAAGGGCTGCTGGTGTCACATTCCGCACCGAATGGATTTTCCGGTGAGGTGATGTATCGCAATGATGGAGTGCAGTTATCGGGCATCGGTACATAGAGCTGGGTTAGAGGATTAGGGTCTTTCATGCAGAGCGCAGATGGGGAAGGTGACGGACCTGTGGGCCCGGATCACCTTTGTGGCGGTAGAAAGACCTTGGAACAGTACAATTGACCGACGGAATGGACGGGAGTCCGCCTTGCGTACTCCCTAGGCTAGCACTGAGGGGGGAAACGGTAAGCTCTCCGCTGTGAAATAGGGCCCCGGCTGGGGAGGCTAGGGTGACAGGTTACGAGCCTCCTGGGTTCCTGGTCAGCCTGGTGGTCGGAGGGTGGGCCCCTGGAGAAGGCGGACAAGGATCAGAGGTTGGGGGCCCACTCCTCATGGGGCGCAGGTGGGTTCCACCTCGCGTGGATGCACGGCATGGAAGAGGGGAGCCTGAAGCCCTCTTAGTGCTGGAGGATTAGAATCTTAATCTGGCGGAAGAAGATCAGGAAGTCAAGAATAAAATTGTGTTGATAACTGTATGTAATGAATTTTGAAATGCCTTGTCATGTTTATGAAATGTCAAAATATTAAACATGGCCGTTTTACACCCACACAAATCTCTGTTGTTGATTCTCATGTGGGTCGTTAGGTTATAAGGAGGGAGCGGGGAGCATGCTGGGGGATCCGGGTCCTATAGTGCAGGGCTCAACCTTTGACTTTGACCTGCGTTTCCAGCCTCAGAAAGGCCAAACAAAAGCCGTGATTTGCATTCGTTAACACCTCTTCAGGTAGGAGCCCTGGAAACCATTGTGTTGTTAATCCAGTGCTGTCTGCGCTACTGTTCAGGGAAGGGTGGAGGTCTTCGTTCTTACATTGTGAGAAGAACTGCTTTGCAGGGTCTCGTCCTAACACTGCGTGAAAATGCAAAGTCTGGTTTCCCCTCCTTGTTTTAATGGTGATGAGGGGGAAACTAAGAAACTGAATGCATTTTCTTTTATTTTCGGTTCCTTACTTGAAAGAGGAGGTGGAAACGCCGTTCTTTCTCTTATTTCCAAAGAGAAATCGATAAAATGCCAGTTATCTCTTAAATTGTGAAGTAAGACCTAACAGCAAACAATCACTCTCTGACCAATAATTTTGTTTAGTACACAGACAGGGGCATGATAGACTGGGCCCTTTTTACGGACCCTCAGCTTAGTCAAATTTGAAGTACTTAAAAAAGACCACTATTCACTGCCACAATAGTGGAACATGTTTTAATGTGCTATTGAAATGATTTGTGAAGAATGTAATTGTCACATTCATGAAACACTGGTTAACCTTTTAAGTAAGAGATTCATTTTAAAAGATCTACAAAACATAGTAGATATTTGATGATAAGACTTTAAATGGAACAGCAGCACTTCAATGCCTCAAAAAGCACATATTGGAAACTAAGGAAGTTGAAATATAGGTATTTTTTAACTTTATAGCACAAATGAATACTAAAGGCTAATTTGCAATTAAAGGATTTCATGCTAAACGAAGGTTGCATTTCCCTGCACGGCTCCCTGAGACCTGCTGTGACTGTCCGGGCTTTTCATCTTTCTGAGATCAATGGTGGATAGTGTAATGATTGCACCTATCACAACTCTTGATTGATTTATTATGTGCAGTATATACTTATATTAAATATTAGCATTAAAACTCCCCTTCGCTCCTGGAGCATAGTGGATATTACATTTTCTGAAAGGCAAGTTGCCATAAAGGTGCATTTATACCTCACACATGTGCTTTGTGACAATACACACAAGGCACGGTCTTACAGTGTCAACTTTTCTTTCTTACAGCTTATATAGTACAATTATGGACCAACCAAATGGCCTTGAAGTTTATATAATGAAAACGTCACTCGGATATGCAACAGGTACAATACAGACAATAGTAGTACAAACTTACTTTCCCACATAGGGCATGTATAGCATAGTGAAACCTTGAATGTACACAATATAGACATAAGAACTAGGACATTTTTCCTCAAGCGCAAGGAGTACACACTTCCCTAATACACGTAGATCAGGCACGGAGCATGCAGCAGCCCTGTAAGCATCTCACACCCACACACAGCATTTACAGTGTGGTAAGTAGAAATGCAAGCTTTCCTAACCCACATTCAGATTAAGTACAAACAGCAGAAAAACATGTTTTCCTCAGACAAAAACATGTACAGCTCATGTTGCAGCAGTTCAATCTGATTACCTACTCAAAACAGAAGCACATTGGAGGAGTAAGACAGTACAGCCCAAACATTTCAGAACCACAGCCCAATTTTCAGAATTACACACTTTTGAGACTCTCCTAACTTTAACAGTGAAATTTCCATCACATTAAACAAGTGCAACATGGGAAGTAGTAGTGACTGACAATAGATGCACACTATAGCTAACTATTGTGGCAGCATCTCTTATACCTAGTTCTGTAGTGGCATACATAGAAAGACTCATGGTGATAGGCCCACAGGGAAGCAACCATACCCTGTAGTTACCCGTGGAGGAAAGCAGTGGTGGTACTTTTAAGGTATACAGTGGGTTTGGGCTATTGAGTGGTGCTACATTTTTTAGGGTTTCGGGTAAATATAGATTTTTGGGTGGTAAGGGATTTTTTAGGGTTTAAGGAGGGTATGTGTTTTTGGTTGGGAAGGGAATTTTTAGAATTTAGGATGAGTATCTTTTTTGGGGTGATTGGGGGTTGTTTGGGTTTTTTGGTGTATGGGTTTTGAGTTGCAAGGGAACCTTTAGTGTTTAGGGTGTGTAAGGGTTTTAGGGTGGTAAGAGATTTTTTTAAGGATTAGGGAGGGTATGGGGTTTTGGGTGGTAAGGGAATTCTTGGGGTTTTGGGTGGGTGTGGGTTTTAGGTTGCAAGGGAATTTTTAGGGTTTAGGGTTGGTATAGGATTTTGGGTGGTAAGGTATTTTTTAGGGCTTAGGGTGTGCATGAGTATTTCCATGGTAAGGTTTTTTTTAAAGGTTTAGGGTAGACATGGGTTTTGTGTGGGTATGGGTTTTTGGATGGTGATTAATCTTTTAGGGTTTAGGGTTTGTATGGGATTTTGGGTGGCAAGGGATTTTCTAGGGTGGTAGTGGGTTTTTGGTGGGAAGGGAATTTTTAGGGTGTGGAGGGGGTATGCGTTTTTGGTTGGCAAGTGAATTTTTAGAGTTTAAGATGGGTGTAGGTTTTTAAGTGGTACAGAATTGTTTAGGGTGGGTCTGGGTTTTTGGGTGTTAATGAATTACTTAGGGTTTATTGTTTGTATTGTTTTTTGGGTGGCAAGGGATTTTGTTAGGGTGGGTATGGTTTTTTAGGTGGCAAGGGAATATTTAGGGTTTAGGGAGGGTATAGGTTTTTGGTTGGTAAGGGATTTATTTAGGGTTTACGGTGGGTATGGATTTTTGGTTGGCAATGGAATTTCCAGCATTTAGGATGGGTGTGGGCTTTTGGGTGGCAAGGGCGTTTTTAAGGTTTAAGGTGGGCTTGAGTTTTTGGGTGATAAGGAATTTTTAGGGTTTAGGGTGATTATGGGTTTTTTGGTTGTAAGGTTTGCCTTAGTGTGTGGGGTAGATATGGTTTTTTGGGTGACACGGGAATTTTTAGGGTTTAGGGTAGGTATGGGTTTTTGTCTGGCAAGGTATTTTTTTGGTTTTAGCGTGAGTATAGCTTTTTAGGCAAAAGTGCTTTTTTTAAGGCTTACTGTGGGTGTGGATTTTTTGGGGCAAGGGAAATTTTATGGTTTCAGGTAGGTATGGGTGTTCGGGTGATCGGGGAATTTTTAGCATTTAGGGTGGGTATCGATTTTTAGATGGTAAGGGATGTTTTAGGGTTTAGGCTGGGTATGGGTTTTTGGGTGGCAAGGGAATTTTTTATTGTTTAGGGTGGGTGTAAGATTTTTGGTGCAAAGGATTTTGTAGATTTTACTCGGTGTATGGGTTTTTGGGTCGCAAGGGAATTTTTAAGGTTTAGGTTTGGTGTCAGTTTTTGAGTGCAAAGGGATTTTTTAGGGTTTAGGGTGGGCATGGGTTTTGGGTGGCAAGGGAACATATAGAGTTTAGGGCTGATATGGGTTTTTTGGGTGGTAAAAAATAATTTAGGGTTGAGTGTTTGCATGGGTTTTGGGGGCAAGGGATTTTTGATGGTGGGTATGGGGTTTTGGGTGTCAAGTTACATTTTTAGGTTTAAGGTAGGGGTAGGTTTTTGAGAGGAAAGGGATTTTTAGAGTTTCGGGTAGGTATGGGTTTTATGGGTTTGAAGGGAATTTTTAAGGTTTAGGGTGGCTGTGGGTTTATGGGGGCAAGGGAAATGTTATGGTTTAGGATGGGTATGAGTTTTTGGGTGATAATGAATATTTAGGGTTTAGGGTGGGTATGAGTTTTTGGGCGATAATGAACTTTAGGGTTGAGGGTGGTTATGGGTTTTTGGGTGCCAAGAGAATATTGAGGGTTTAGGGTGGGCGAGGGATTTTGGTTGGCAAGGTATTTTTTATGGTTCATGGTGAGTATATGTTTTTAGGAGGTAAGGGCTTTTTTAGTGTTTAGGGTGGGTAAGGGTTTTTGGGCTGCAAGGGAATTTTTTAGGGTTAGGGTGGGTATGGGTTTTTGGGTTGTAAGGGATTTCTTAGGGTTTAGGGTGGGACTGGGTTTTTTTGGGGTGGCAATGGCATTTTTAGGATTTGGGGCAGGAAAGGGTTTTTAGGTGGCAAGGGAATTTTGCAGAGTTTAGGGTGGTTATAGATTTTTGGGTGGCAAATTCATTTTTGGGGTTTTGGATGGGTATGGGTTTTTGGTTGGTAATGAATCATCTAGGGTTTAGTGTTTGTCTGGGTTTTTGGGTGGCAAGGGATTTGCTAGTGTTTAGGGTGGGTGTGGGATTTTTGGTGGCAAGGGATTTTCTAGGGCTCAGGGTGGGTGTGTCCTTGTGGGTTTTTGGTTGGTAGGGGATTTTTTAGTTTTTAGGGTGGGTAGGGGTTTTGGGTGGCAAGGGAACCTTTAGGCTTTAGTGTGTGTTTTTTTTAGGTTGCAATAATTTTTTTAGGGTTTATAGTTTGTATGGGTTTTTCGGTGGGTATGAGTTTTTGGGTGGCAAGGGAATTTTTAGGGTTTAGGGTGGGTGTGGGTATATTTGTGTGGTACGTTTTTTTTTGGGTAGTTATGGGTTTTTAGGTGGCAAGGGAACATTTTGTGTTTAGGGTGAGTATGGGGTTGTTGGGTGGCAAGGGAATTTTTAGGGATTACAGTCAGTGTAGGTTTTCGGTTGGTAAGGGATTTATTTAGGGTTTAAGGTGGGTACGGGTTTTTGGGTGGCAATGGAATTTTTAGCATTTAGGATGGGTGTGGGTTTTTGGGTGGCAAGGGAATTTTTAAGGTTAGAGTGGACATGAGTTTTTGGGTGATAAGAACTGTTTTAAGGTTTAGGGTGGGCTGGATTTTTGGGGGGCAAGGGAAATGTTGTGGTTTCTGGTGGGTATGGGTGTTTGGGTGATAGGGGATTTTTTAGCGTTTAGGGTGGGTATGGATTTTTGAGTGGTAAGGCTTTTGTAGGGTTTACTCTGGGCTTGGGTTTTGGGTGGCAAGGAAACATCTAGGGTTTAGAGCTGAAATGGGTTTTTTGGGTGGTAATGAATAATTAGGGTTTTATTGTTTGGATGGGACTCAAGGGATTTTTTATGGTGGGTATGGGTGGGTAAGTGAATTATTGGTGGTTAGGGTGGGTGTCGTTTTTTGAGTGGTAAGGGATTGTTAGCGTTATGGTGGGTATGGGTTTTGTGGGTTTGATGGGGATTTTTAGCGTTTAGGATGAGTTTAAGATTTTGGTGGCAAGGGATTTTGTAGGGTTTAAGTTAAGTATGGGTTTTTGTGTCACAAGGGAATTTTTAAGGTTTATTGTGGGTGTGGGATTTTGGGGGCAAGGGAAATTTTATGGTTTAGGGTGGGGTATGAGTTTTTGGGTGATAATGGATTTTTTGGGTTTAGGGCGGTTATGGGTTTTTGGATTCTAAGTTGTGCCTTAGGGTTGCTGATGGGTTTGGGGTTTTTTGGTGCCAATGGAATATTGGGAGTTTAGGATGGGTATGGGATTTTAGGTGGCAAGGTATTTTTTTATGGTTTAGGGCGAGTATAGGTTTTTGGGTAGCAAGGTATATTTTATGGTTTATAGTGAATATAGGTTTTTGTGTGACAAAGGATTTTTCAGGGTTAGGGTGGGTATGAATTTTTGGATCGTAAGGGATTTCTTAGGGCTTAGGGTGGGTATGGGTTATTTGCGTGGCAAGGGAATATTAAGGGGCTCAATATAATAACGGGCGGATCGCCACTTCCCGTATGGCGGTGGCGATCCACCCGCCAAAAACCACCGCCCGCCTCTAACTTCCCCCGCCACATTACCATGGCAGGGGGGACCCCAGCGAACGGGAATACTGTCCGCCAGTTTTCCACAGGTAGGCAATCCACCCGATTGCCTACAGGGTGGAAAATCAGTTTATATGGTGGCAGTGTCTGGTAGACACCGTCATCCATATTTTTATGCAGGCTGGGATGTGCCTTTCCGTGGCGGCAACGCCACCACGGAAAGGTAGGCAGTTTTTAACATTGGGGGCCCGTAGCGGGCAGGCAAGCTAGTGATAAATCCTGCTTATTGGTGAAAACAGAGTTAGAAGAAACACTTTTAGAAGTGGGTATTTCTGTGTGCTTATGAGTTTTTGCGCCTGCCTGATGTGTATTGACCATTTGGTTTTGACTGACAGAGAAGGGATGTGCATTCACTCTAGTCCCTGGGGTAGTTGAGGTGTGTCCTGCCCTGCGTGGGTGCTAGGCTGAATAGACCTTTCCTGAATTTAGAGTGGCAGGAGGAGTTTTCCTTGCACCTGAATAGGCCTGGTCTTCATTTGGTGTGGTGGGAGGAGTTGCACATGCACCTGAATAGGTCTGTGCCTACCTTCCACAATAATGGCTCCACCCCCTGTGGTGTGTCTGGGGCCAAGGCTTTCAATATGAACGGCAGTGTTGTGCACTTCTAATATGTGGTTGAAGTTCCCTCCGAACAAAGACTTTGGCACTATAAATACAGGGGCTATGACCCCATGAAAATAAAAAGACACTATGTGGGGCACGTACCCAATGACTGCTGTGTGCCAGGAGGAACCGCTGTTTGTGAATACCTTCTTGTGAAACTAACCTGCTGCCTGCTGGGTGGCTGAAGTAACTGCCTCTCTGCTAAGGGACCTTCCGTGCTAGCCAGCCTGTGCCCTGTTCTCTGCCCCAGTGTCTCCAGAGACGAGGTAGTGCTTGCCTCCCTGTTTGCTAATAGCGCGTGGTAAGCGTTTTCAATTCTGTTGCCCAAGGAGTTGGCTGTGCTAACCCCATACAGGAGCGCTTTTACCCTGCAGCATGGGCAGCACAGCTCCCTCATCTAGGGCCTGAACATTGAGAAGGAGGAGGTGAACGGAACAAAACGCTCTCCCTCTCGTATTGCTTGCCTTTGTTTATGTGGGCCAGCAGCCGGGGCTCTGCTACATGGCTGCCAGGCCATGCCCAAGCAGCAAGGAATATCAGCCCGGGAGTTCCCTTGGATGTCAGAAGATGTGGCCCAGCCGCACCCGGAAGTGACCAGAGCCTCACATGTCCATTCGGATGCTTCCACACGCAGCCGATGTGAGACCCTAGGTGGCCGACGTGAGCCCCTGGGTGCGGGCATTGCTAAGGAAGGCAAGAGCCTCCCAGCTGCACCTGGCCGCTTGCAGCGAAACATGAAGAGATTCGTACCCATGCCACACTACGGAGCTGTACCGGAGGCATTTGGCTCCCCTTGGCTTCTCGCCCCGTTGTTGTGAATAGTGGGGGCAGGTGGACCCATCACGCTAGATAGTGCGAGCACCCAGGGATAGTGTGCTCGCACCAACAAACAGACCTCCCACTGGGCTGATCTCCAGGAGTAAGATCCTTTGGTGTTTCCTTACCCCGCAGATCACCCCTGTACTTCTGTCGTTCCCCTGCTTCCATGGAAACCGGTAGTGTTTCCTTGCAGAGAGTGCAGGCCAGTGGCCCTATCACACTGGTGAGCACAAGCACCCATAGACCGTGTTCTCTCCCCGTCGTGCAGGAAGGAGATCTTTTGGCGTTTTCTTGCCCCGTAGGGCGTCTCTGTAATTCCTGGCATTTTCTCTGTTTCTACGGGAACCAGTGGAGCATTTTCATGTAGAAGGAGGCAGGGGGATGTAGTTGGGTGTTAACAAAGCTGGAAGCAACTATCTTAAAAGATTGCCCTGTCAGACTGGTGACACCGGCTCAAGTGGAAACATGTTTAACTAATCGCTATTGTCTTGATTGCACTAACTGTAATGTTAGGCCTTATGTTTTCAGTGTGGTGTTCACTTCTAAGTATTTACTAAAGTCCACTAACATTGTTAATTATGACAATTATCCAATTGGCAAAAGTGCTGTATGACTTTATGTGATGTCATGACAAAGTGCCTAGTGGCACAGTGATTTATGTGATTGTGGTCTAACTTTTTAAAAATAAATAATACAAAAGATATTTTTATGTAACCTTGTGTAGAGTCGCTTTTTATGGTGTGCCTAAAGTGTCACTGTTGTGTGAGTGTGTTGTGCAAACTCTTTAGACATTGCCTCTGGGATAAGCCTGACTGCTCTGCCAGGGGTTGTCCTTGATGTGTTACTATCTTACCCTTACTAGACTGATGGGTTCTGCCCTACCATACCTGCATACCCTAGCCAACCAGAAACACCATGTCAAACAACTGGAATACTAAAAATAAAATGATAATACGGTCCATTATTATCATTTCCTTTTTTCCATTGCCCTGCTTTAAAGCAGTGGGGCGACGCTCTTCCACCTTAGTGGAGCAGCTGCCACTGTTGAAGTGGCTACATTAGTTTGCTAAACCACTAGATTATGACTATCTGTTTAAGTCTTCATAAAACCTATAATCACAGACATCACTGTGGAGACATACTATCTCTGTGGAGACTTGAACAAGTCTATAATCACACACTATCTCAGTGGGATCAGGGATATCGATATAATCAATCAAACACTACCTTTGTGGGGAATTAAACCAGACTGTCATCACACACTTTTTCTGCGGGGACTGTGGTAATGCTATAATCACACACCAACTCTGTGAGAACCTGGATATTTCTATAATTACACACTATCACTGTGGGGAGCTTGACATCTCTATAATTATAGACTATCTCTGTGGGGACCTAGCACCCCTATAATCACACACTATCTCTGTGGGGACCTGGGGATCAATATAACCAATCAAACGCTATCTTTGAGTAATTGAACAGAACTATCATCACACATATCTTTATGGGGATCTGCCATCCCTATAAACACACAGTATTTCTATGGGGCCCTGCCATCCCCATAAACAGACACTATCTCTGTGGGGACCTGCCATCCATATAAACACACACTATCTCTGTGGGGACCCGGTTTCCCTGTAGTCGCACACTATCTCTGTGAGGACCTGGGCATCCCTATAATCACACACTATCTCTGTGGGGACCTGGGCATCCTTATAATCACACACTATCTCTGTGGGGACCTGGACATCACTATAATCACACACTATATCTGTGGGGACCTGGGCATCAATATAATCAATAAAGCGCTATCTTTTAGTAATTGAACATGAATTTCATCACACATATCTCTATGGGGACCTGGCATGTCTATAATTACACTCTATCTCTGTGGGGACGGGGGTTCATATACTTTAACTTTGTGGGACTTGAATATGACTGTCATCACATACTATCTCTTCAGGGACATCAACATGTATATCATAACAGACTGTCTTTAGAGGGACTGGAACTTTACATGCATCACACACTTTCTCTATAGGTCAATAATCACCATCTTAGTGGGCCTCCCTAATCATGCACTATCGCTTTGGGGACCTAAGCTTCAGTATAATCACAACATATCTCAACATCACTTGAACATGACTGTAACTACACACTACCTGAGCAGGCACCTAGGCATCATTATAATCACATACTACCTCTGCAGGAGCCTCAGCATGACTGTTATAACAGCAAGCACCTCAGCATCATTGTTATAACACTCTCTATGTGGGGCCCTGAACATGACTGTAATCACATACTATCTCTGCGGAGATGTAACATAACAATAATCACACACTATCTCTGAGGGGACTTGAACATGAATATAATCACACATTTTGTCAACGGGGTCTTGAGAGTGACTATAATTAAGCGCTATACGAATTCTGAATGAATGTCAGAATGACTCATCGTACACTTTCTCTACAACACTTGAACAACACTATCATAATACTCTCTATGTGGGACTTTATTATGGTTATAATCACACACTATCTCTGTGGGGGT
>NC_141699.1:330074749-330077249 GCF_964263255.1 Lissotriton vulgaris
CTTCTGTTCACTGTACAGTAGGCCGTTTTCCCAGTAAAGGTAATGGGAGCCGGACTGGTCTCCGGCGGCCTGGGCTGCGGCCTGTCGGCGGAGCCCCTCTAGGGCAGGGCAGGAGGTCTGCTCTTGGCAGAACTCCTCTCGGGACGGTCCTCCCTCTTGGCGCCACTGGGCCAACTTGGGGAGATCTGCTAGGGGCGGGACTGTTTCGACGGCTGGTCCGAGGGGACCTTCGTCGGATGCGTTCTCTTCGAGGGACGGCTGGTCGAGGACCGTAGGGTGCTCGCCGTCCTCGGGTACATCAGGGGCTGGACTGGGGAACTCAGGTTCTTCGTTCTCGGGGTTGGGCATTCTGGCGGTCATAGCCCGGGTGCTCACACAGGCCCAATGGGGCAGTCCTAACATGGCTAAATGGGTCCTTCTCTCCACCTCTTTCCACGGGGAACTCTCTAGGTCATTCCCCAGGAGGCAGTCTACAGGCATGTCCGTGCGAACTGCGACCCGCAGATCGCCCGAGACTCCCTCCCACTCAAACGGGACCTGTGCTATCCTGCAGGAGCAAACAGAGTTATCGGCTGCGATCACCCGACAGGAGGTGTGGGGGATGATCATGGACTCAGGGACTAGCGTGTACCTAACAGATGTGATGCTGGCTCCTGTGTCCCGAAGGGCTCCTATGCTGCGCCCGTTAACCTTCACTGTCTGGCGGTACTTTTCTGTGTTGTCGGGCAGGTAATCTCCTGGGATCATCTCGCTATTCCCCAGGGAGGCTAAGACCATGGCTGCGGGTTCCCACTCCCCCTGTTCTTCTACCTCTTCTAAGGCTACGGAGGATATCTGTCTAGTGGAGGGCCCAGTGGGAGTGGATTTCGGGGTCAGGGGACATCGGGGGTCACCGGCATAGTGCCCGGGTTGCTGACACTTGAAGCACGTGGAGCTGGGGCGGAGCCCCGGGGGTCCTGTACTCGGGGCGGCTCTCGTCGCGGGAGGAGAGCGCGGGGTCTGGATTCTGGGGGGACTACGCTGAGGTCCTGACTGGGAATTTTGCTGCTTGCCTCGACCTCCCCCACCTCGCTGGCGGAAAGATCCTTGGTCGTTCCGTGGGGGGTCTCCCCCGGGCGCCTTCTGGACTCCGGTGGCCACCCATCGATCGGCTTCCACAGCCAATTTCCGTGGGTTGGCGAGCTTGCTGTCCAGGAGATGCTGTCTCAGTTCCACAAAGCAATTTGCGGACAGGTGTTCGTAAGCCACTAGGTCGACTAGGCCCTCGAAGGTGGTCACATTGCTGCCCTTGATCCATCCATCTAGGGCCCGGGTGTAGTAGTTTACATAGTCCACCCAGGTGGTGCCAGGAAGCTTCTTGCACTCCATAAACCGCTGGCGATACATTTCCGGCGTCAGGCCATAGCGGAATAAAAGAGCGTCTTTCATGTGTTGGTAGGCGTTCATGTGTGCCGTCGGTAGGTCCAGCAGGGTGTCTCTCCCCTCGCTGAGGAAGCGGCTCCACAGGCCGGCCCCCCAGTCCTTCTCGGGGACCCGGTGGGCGGACATGGCCACCTCGTATGCCTTGAACCATTGTTGGATATCGTCTCCTTTGTAGAACTCCTTTACCACATCCTTGGGGATATGCACCTTCGTTTCTTTGGGGACCACCTGCTCCCCGAGGCCCGGTGATCCAGCTGCTTCTTTCCTGGCCTTCAATTCGATTTCCTTGAGGCTGCGCTCGTGCTCGAGCTGAAGTTTCCGTCCTTCATGCTCCCTCTGGAGCTTCTTCTCCTCTAGCTCTCCCTGGAGCCGCAATTACTCCACCGCCAACTTTTTCTCTGCGAGCTTGAGTTCACCCTCTAATTTGAGGCGTGCTAGTTCGAGTTCATGGCTACGGTCCCGTTCTCGCTCGGTCATCTCCTCTGATGACCGCTTTCTCCCGGTTGCTGGGCTCCGGGTTGATTGCTGGATCCTCTCACCGGTCGGTGTACCGGGTTCGGTCTGTGGCCTCCCTCCCTCGTCTTCGATCGGGGTAAGAGATGCTCCGGACTCTACCCAGGCGGTCAGCGCCTTTTGGAAATCTTCCTTAGTACTTAGTCCGGTACTCGGGATACTCAGTTCTTTGCAGAACTGCTTCAGCTCTTTATGTGTGTAATCTTCCAGGAGGTCCTTGTCGAAGGTTGTCTTTACACCAGCTTCTGTAGTCGTCATCGTCGCTCTTTCCTTGTGAGTTTGCTGCGTGTAGGCTCAGGTAGTGTGTCAGTGGTACGATCTTTAGACGTAGGTTCGTATCGCGTCGCTGCCACCAATGTTGGAAGGCGGTGACCCCAGGGGTCAAGATGATTCTCCTAACCACCCGGGACCTCCTCTCCCACAATTACTGCCGAGTCTGATTGAGGGGGGAGTCCCCACCGGGGAGGACTGATCGTACCCACTGTCGACACACCACACTTATGAGCAGACACCACACCGTGATTCTTTATCAAGAAAGACTTTATCAAGATTAATTAAAGAGCAA
>NC_141699.1:330084749-330117249 GCF_964263255.1 Lissotriton vulgaris
AGGTTCTGATTGTTTATTAACAAAGTTATGTTTAAAAACACATGTTCTATAAAAGGACTTGTTTCCATATAAAATGTACAGATCAAATCAGACAATAGTCAAGGAACAAATCACAAAGTAAAACAATAACAGAAAAACACAGCAACTGGCACAACAGTCAATTCAAATTCGACGCGCGTTTCGGCGACCAGCGCCTTCCTCAGGAATTGCCACGTATTACTTAGACAACTTTCACCTGTATAAAAAAAGGATATAAGATAGTTCCTTTCATATGGATTATTAATTCAAAAGTATTTGTTTTATGATGAACTCTTCCTAATATCTTAATTCTCACAATGACGCAACTGTTGATTTTCACACGGTGATAAAAATGCAGCTTAGACACTCATGGATACATAAAGCGCCACTTTTAGTTGATAGTGGAGATATCGCTTTGTATGAATGGACGTCTTTTGTATTTTTCTAGTATGTCGAAATCGGGGACCTCAGACCTCCGATATATCAATAATATATAAAATTCGTAGATTTCAATTTTCTGGTAAATCAATAAAATGCGGATTTGTAAAACTGCACGGATAAGCAGTAATTTCACAAGGCTAAAAGCATTGATAGTGCTTAGCCAAGAGAGACCGGAGGCGGACGGCGTCTTACGTCATTCGGCGGTTGATGGCGGGAAGATTTGTTTCATAGGCATGGGGAGATTTGGGGGCACAGGCACTAAGCCTTTTTCCATTTGTAAATGGAAAAAGGCCTTTTCAGATGCAGGTAACTTTTGTCATTCACAATTTAGGGAACTGCAATTTTTTGTGATTACCTAAATTTGCGAATCCCTATTTACTGATGCATGTAGCCTTTCCTAAATACGAACTGTGCATTTAGGAAAGGCTAATTACCATCAACTTCAAGTTGATGGTAATTTCTGCATGCTTTGAAAAATGCACAATGATGGATTTTTGAAAGTGCCATGTAGCGCACAGTAAGGGCATGTGTGTGCTTCACATGTGCACACTTACCTTTCGTTGGGGGGTGCAGCAGGGGGTGCCTTAGGCCCCCAGACACCCTTGGATTTCCATTTGCAATTTGCGATTACCAATTTGGTAATCGCAATTTCCGAATGCATTACCATTCCTTCCTATGGGCCTGTAGGCCTATGCAGACCCTCCAAGATTGTGCGGTTTGCCACGAAATCGGCACTTTTGTAAAAATGCCACTATTTTTACAAAAGTGCCTGCGACATCGGCACTTTTGTAAAAATACGGCGATTTTTACAAAAGTGCCAGCGAAATCGGCACTTATGTGACAGGGTTTCTATGTCTCTGCTCACCCATATCCCAAGGTCTGTCACCGAGCGTATTGCTTTGATAATGGTGCCCATTTTAAGCCATGAATGAATTAGCAGTCATTGAGCAACGCATCAGTACTTCCAAACCTCATAGCACCGTAAACCATGTTAGGGTACTCGTTTCATGTTAGGGTACTCTATGGTGTGGTGGAGCCCGTTCATGAAAATAGTGTTTGGGAGTGACTCTTTGCAAGTCGTCGTAACCAGTATCCAAGCATGGGATGATACTCAAAAAAGTCAAGGTTGCACATTGCAAATGACAGATGGGAAGAATCCTTTCACTGCACTAACTTTCTGAAAGCACAGCATTAAAATCATAGGAAACTTGAGGCACTTAGGCCTCAATGTCAGACGAACTGCAGTGTTCTGAAGGTCATGATTTTGAGTCCCATCAAGGCATCCTCGGTATTTTATCCTTTTTAGGTAGGTGAATTGAGTAGCATAAACTTAGCAATGGTAATCTTTATTATTTAGTGCTTAGGAACAGCTTACATGAAGTATTTAGCGCCGTTTCTTGAACTCCGTTTTTAGTAGGCGAGAAAGAGTGAGCTAGAGACAGAATGAAGGGAGAGAGAAAGAGAGAGTGAGAGAAAGAGGGGGGAACATTTTTATTTTGTTTTAAAAGAAAGAATTTGGGCGCACTGGGGTCAATTTTTGTTTTGCTATTAAAAAGAAACAAACATAATTTGCCTCTAAAATGCCACTAAATTACAATTTCTGTGCCGCTAAATTCATGTTTTTGTGCCGCTATATTCTCATATATCCATATATTCATTCCTATGGGGTCACATTAGCTAATAGCGATTTGCAATTTCTCAATCGCTATTAGCTAATGATAAGGAATTGCACTTTTTATTATACTACATGTATAGGCATTTGCGATTACCAAATAGCGTTTCCTTAAGTGATTTGCCCAGAATCATACGATGCTGAGCTGCTGCTGAGACTCAAACCAGATAACCCAGTTCCAAAGTCAGCAGTTTTGGCCGTAACACTAATTCACCTCACCCTTAGATTATTCACTTTGTTGTATTAGCAGAATAAGATCAATAGGTGATATGTTAAATGGTCAATGCAGACAAGAAATATTTTTTAAACTTGTGCTGATTGTATATTGCATATAACAAAGCAAAAGAAAGTTTGAAAACATCTATCCTTCACTGATATACCCGAGTGACCCTGCCACATCTATTCCAGTGACATAAACCCTTAGGGCCCGACACACTAGAAGGTATTCTTTGAGTGCCCCCAATCACATACTAATCACCCCTAAACCACTGCCCCACATATGCACTTTTCAGAAGCCTTACAAAGCCATAGTAATCCACAGGTTACAAAAATCAACTGGCTCTTGTCTCAACCCTATCTCAGGATCAGGTATTACACAGTACAAATTACTGGCTCATGCATAACACAGAGCGATTCCCCTCTTCTTACATATAGCATTGAGTGGTTGTCTTTCATGGAAAACAGCAATATTTCAGATTTACAAACTTCAAAAATCTAATTCTCTCACAGACCGGCTATTTTTCAAATTATTCCTCACATCAAAATGGGATTTCAGCCATGGCATATGTACTGCAATGGGTGAATGTCATAACCTGCTTTGAACACAGTTCTTGGATGCCCCTTAAAGTATATGCTTCACTTCTTTCAGGTGAAAAAATGAGAAAAAGGCTTTCTATGTTACAACCTAAAATAATTACATACTTGATAGTAAAAACACATCCATGTAAACTTGAAAATGTGATATTTGTTTCGAGAGGAATAGCTATATTCTGAACATGTTCTGTTCATTGAATTCCTTCTTGATACAAGGTGTACAGTTTTGTAAAATAAGGAAATAACATTTAGTGACATTCATGTCAGAAAGAAAATGGGATACAGATTTCTCTCTCAGCATGCATCTCTAATCTGCTGCTATGCTCTTGGGACAATGACCTGTAGAGGGTCTCAACTGAGTAGCAAGTTGGAAACTTGCAAAGCACCTGACAATGATCTGCTTATCCTTGTGCCCGAAGCAGTCGTTTCTTGGGTTGCTTTCACTATTTATGTACCTCTATCGAATATGTGACGTTACAACGCGATCAAAATGATTGTGGTACGTTACATCGCAGTTTTTACAATGCAAGTCGTCACAACGACTTGCGCTGGAGAGCGCTGGACTTATGAATAGTATGATTTACTATTCCAACACCAGTCTACGTACAGTAGGGAAGGTGTTGGAATAGTAAACCATACTATTCCTTAGGTTGGAGCGCCATCCAGCGCAAGTCGTTGTAACGACTTGCGTTGTAATACCAGCGATGTAAAGGCATTGCGATGCAATGCCAGCGTGGTAATGGATGTTTCCCGCCTCTATCCATCTATACTAGGCTTTGCTGCCTTTCAGTAGTAAGCAAAGATATTAATGTAATGACACTAGCAACAATTTCGAAATTCTCCATGTTGTACTGCAACATATTTCTCACAGTACACACTTTGTCATAGTTTGCCTACATAAGACTGGTTTGTGCAGAAAATGTCTTGCTACAAGGCAGTCTAATAACTGAGCCTTCATAAGGGGTGAAAGAAAAGGGTTAAAAAGGTTTTGTCTGCAGAAATGTCTTAGCAAACACAATAAAGTAGATCATATCGCTAAGGGAGGTGGTGTAAAGCAAGAAAAGGAGATGACCAAAGTCAGAACCTTGGTGGACACCAGCTGGTAGTTGGGGTGGGGGGGTGGGGGGGGAGTGAGATGATTTGATGGATTGCCAGTCCACAGAGACAGTCCCGCAAAATAGGTAGGAGAACCAGTTCTATGTCGAGCCTATGATGCTTAGGGGCCTTGGGATGTCAAGTAAGGTAGGTGGTTAATGCTGTCAAATGTTGCAGATAGTCCAGGACTATAGATGGCTCTGAGGACGTTGCAGTAGGCTGGTTTTATGAAGTTAGCTATGTGAACGAGGGAAATTTCAGTAGAGTGGAGGGCTCAGAATCCCATCTGGAACACATGGAACAGGTTGTAAGAATTGAAGGTGCTTGAAGATGAGACATTAGATTTTTGGGAAAAGAAGGGCAGTAGAGAAATTGGATGGGGGGCAGGGTTTGCGTTTTTTTTAAAGACATCTCCAACATCGTTTTAAAGTATGAGGGGTAGGTGTCAAATAGGAGAGAATGAGGAATATGGATGTCAGGTTGTCAGACAGTCGTACTCTAGAGGTTTGAGAAGGAAGTTTTATGTTTGTTTACAGTTTCGGAGAAAGGTCCAGTGGTTTGTACAGGCAAAGTCACCAAGCATGGAAAAAGGAAAAGTTAGTAGTGAGGCTAGGGTTCATCTGATGGTGATTTTTAACGAGAAACTGGTTGCAAAGTCTGGTGCAGAGAGTAAAGATGCAGACATAGCTGTTCTAGGAGGAGCAAGAAGATCATTAAGTGTGTGTCTTTCTGATTTTGGAAGGAGACAGACCTAGCATTGTTAAGAATTCTAAATAGCTTGCCCAGGGTTTCTTAGTATGTATGTAGGTTTCCATTAGTCATGTTCATCTGCCACCTACAGAGGAGTGTTCTTTGTGCTGCCTTGCCTTACTTTTTTTTTTTTACAAGGCCACGCTTATCAGGATTTTCATGGCTTTTTAAATCTACAATGGATTTTGCATCTGGACTGCGCCAAATAAGGGTTGCAACCCAGACACAAAATCTTAGTAAATCCGAACCTGGCTAGTGTATAAAAATTAATCTCTGAGATGAACATGTGGTGATGATGCAGTCATTTTTTAAGTAAAAAATTGATTTTCATCCCCTAAATGAGGGCCACTTGAGGGCAATGGATGAAGGGCTTCTTTTGTTAAATGATAAGCTAATTAGTTTTAGAATATATGGTTTAGAAGACCGTCAAGCCCAGTTCTGCACTTCATATTTGGTTTGTGCACAAAAATCGCTGGTTCTAAAACTAAGACGTGCTATTGCATACAGAAATAGACTTTCATAGCTAAAAACGTACCACTGTTCCTAGTCAGATTTTTCATTAATCTTAAAAATGTAACCTAAAAATGTGGATCTAAAAAATTGTAATCCAGCCCTTTCTACACAGAATAGTGTGTCTTACCTTTTACAGTTTTCGTGAATTAGTGCTAAATTGACTAATTTGCCCAGATCCTTCAGTCATTACTATTTCAAAACATTTACTTTTGTCTCTGCTGAACACAATCACCAGACTGGTTGACAGATGTCTAAGTTTATGGACCACTAGAGGACTATGACTTCAGAACTGTGAGTCCTTCAAATCATTAACAAAGGATATGCTCTCCCTTCCAAGATATGTCAACCCAAAGTCTCCCCGCAATCTGTTCTTCTCCTCCAGCCATTCATGGCCTTATCTTGTCATAGAGAATCCTAAACTTTCTTCCCAGTGGTGTCATTGGGAAGTATGAAAGGCCCAGAGGGGACCTGGGTGCAGCTTCTGCTACTTGTTCGTCTCCAAGGAAGAATAGAGCCTGAGACATATTTGCGATCAGAGTGCCCTCACCTCCTTCATGAGGAAAGAAAAATTATAAGTGCTCTTCATCAGCCAAGTTCTTCAGGTCCTGGACCTTCAGTAAACAATGTTGTCCTAGGACTCACAGGATGCCGAGTTTCATATTGCAGTCCTTGAGATTTGTTGCAGGCTAGAACTACTACCAGTTTTTAGTCCATCCTATTGGCCTCCCTTTAGGTTCTCAGGTTTTTACTAAGGTCCTGGTGTTGTCCACAGGACATCTTTGCAGACTGGGAATAGATATTTTATAGTCCGTGGATGACTGCTTGGAGAAGGCAGACTCTTTCCAGCTAGTTTTCGCCCACTTGCTGCACATGGTCACCCTCCGCTCCACTTTGAACCATTTGATTAAGTACCAAGAATGACATCTTGAGCCATCTCAATTCTCCATTTTAATGAGGGTGGTCCAGGACAGAAATATCTTGAAGGCTTTCTCTCCAGAGTATTGTGTATTGTGTGAGGGACATCTGTGGCTATAAACCCAATGTTTTTTTTCAGAAGATGTCATTTGTGGTCCTGACTAAGGGTGACATATGTACTAAAAAGAAGGTTTCGACCTGGCAAAAGGCTTATTTTGCTAAGTCAAGATGACAGGTTAAAACTGCACATACAGGCTCTGCAGTGGTAGGCCTGAGACATGTTTAAAGGGCTACTTAAGTGTGTGGCAGAAATAGTGCTTCAAGCCCACTAGTGGCATTTAATTTACAGGCCCTTGTCACATGTAATACCACCTTACTAGGGACTTATCAGTAAATTAAGTATGCCAATAAGGTAAAAGCTACTGTAATCATGTTTTAAGGAGAGAGCACAAGCATGTTAGCATTGATTAGCAGTGGTAAATTGCACAAAGTCCTAAGAGAAACAAAAGAAATTCAGGAAAATGTAGGAGAAAGGTAGAACGTCTGGGAATGACCTTGCAAAAAGGGCTAGGTTCAACAGGGGGGGGGGGCGGACAGCAGCTTGCTTCTAGGGGCTCTGCTATTCCACAGTGCTTCATGTGTGGTGCAGAAGCACATTTTTGGGCTAGTATCATACTATGTCACGAGGGAATGAATGGCTGGCACAGTGTTGCATTTATTATCATCTTCTATTGGAAGTGTTCTGATTTCTTAGATGAGTGACCAGTAAGGGGCTTTTATCTTACCTTGGGGAACAGTGCCTATTTGATATGTGCACTAAAAAAGGGGATAATCAGAGAAGGTCTAGTAATCCATTTGGCAAAGTCTGCAAGGTAAAGATCCTTAAAAAATGTGTAAAATGATAGGATGTGCAATCTTCTCAAAATTTTCTTTTGTGTAATTATGCAACATTTCAGGACAACTACACTAAATCACATGTGAATATGTAAAATGAGAACCCATTATTTAATGCTACATTGTATAAAATTAGTTTTGCTGTAAAAACACAGCATGAAAAAACACAAGTGGTACAAGCAACAGCTGCTCATGTTCAAGCCATTCGCATTAGTGCGTCTGTGCTTGTCTAGTGCGGGGGTTCTCTGATCAAAGCGCCAGGATGCCCTCTGGGTGACAGGTTTTGCGCTCTATAAGTATGCTAAATAAATAAATAAATAAATAAATAAATTAGTCCCATGCACTTGTGGTAATTGTATGCTGAAAATAGCCTGATATTATTTATGTGAAGTGGAGCAATTTTGGGCATTTTTTGTAACAAGCATAGAACAAAATTCCCAAAATTATGTAACATATGCAGCGTAATTTAAATTTTTCCAGGTCTAAAAATGATGACAAATGGTAATAATGGGTGTTGGTGAAATGAGAAGCAGTATTGTTTGTTGACATAGAAAGAAAGAGGAAAGGAAATATGTTCTCACTCTTTTGAAGTCTTAAAGAGACTAACGATTTGTAATTTTTACCCTTTCATCATCTGTGCCCCTATTTAAATCCATTTTTGCCAGAACATTGCAGAGAGACAATAGCTCCAATTTGCCAGATGCATTAATGACAGACTGAGCACAGTACACATACTAATTACCAATATCAACACTTAAATGCAATAAGTGCTGTCCTTACCAGAGTGACATCACATTGATAACAATGGAAGCTACTCCACCCACTGATCCAATCCTAGAGTTATTCCTGCCCTCTGATTCTCTGCCCACAATTTCCCTACTTGTTTTTTTCCCCACTGCCACAGAGTTGGTATGTTATTAAAGCGATGTACTAGTCCCCACAAAGCTAGTGTGTTATTCTAGTGTTGTTCAAGTCTTCACAAAGAAAGTGTGTTATTACAGCAATGTGTAAGTCCTCACAGAGAGAATGCAGGAAGTTGATTGTGTTTAAGTCTTCATTAAAATAGGGCCCGATTCACAAAGGTAAGCTTAGACAAAAAGTCTAACTTTACTACTTTTCAGTATTCACAAAGCCCCATACAGAGAATGTGAAGCTGATGATGTTCAAGTCCAAACAATGCGTGTGTGTAATTACAAGAATGCTCAAGTCCCTACAGATATGGCATGTTATTATAGTGATGCCCAAGTCCCCACAAAGATAGTGTGTTATTATAGCGATGTTTAAGTCCCCACAGAGATAGTGCATGAAGATAATTGTGTTTAAGTCTGCATTAAAATAGGGCCCGATTCACAAAGGTAAACTTAGACAAAAAGTCTAACTTTATTACTTTTCGTTATTCACGAAGGTAAACTTAGTCCAAAAGACTAACTTTACTACTTTTCAGTAGTCACAAAGCCCAATACAGAGAATGTGAAGCTGATGATCTTCAAGTATAAACAGAGCTTGTATGTAATTACAGGAATTCTCAAGTCCCCACAGAGAAGGTATGTTATTATAGTGTTGTTTAGGTCTCCACAGAGATAGTGTGTCATTATAATGATATTCAAGTCCCCACAGAGATAGTGTGGTATCATAATGATTTTCATGTCCCCACAGAGATATTGTGGTATCATAGTGATGTTCAGGTCCCCACAGAGACAGTGTGGAAATATGATTGTATTTAAGTTTCCACTGAAATATTTATTTGAGGACAAAGCCTAAATACCCATACTGTAAGTGTGAAGCTAATTATGTTCAAGTCCAAACAGAGGCTGTATGTAGTTACAGGAATGCTCAAGTGCACACAGTGTTGATAAAGTGAAGTTAAAGTCCCCCCAAAATCTGCATGCGATTACAGTGATGCTCATCTCATGGGGCATGGCCTGAGCAGCCAACATTGCAAACACCTGAAGCAAGTCTCCCAGCTTAAAGCTCTTTTAATCAGGCTAATATCAGGGCTCGAAAATTCCACTCGACCTCTCTCATAGTCGAGCTGTTTTTAGGTCCTACTCGCCCTTTCTGGCGAGTAGGAAAACAAAACAACTTTTGCCCTCTGTCTGTGAAAACAGAGCAAATGTGACAAGATAACAAGATTTAAAGGCATTTTTATTGTTCAATTTAGCAATAAAGATGCCTTTAAATCTGGTTATCTTGTCACATTTGCTCCGCTTTCAGAGACTGAGGTCAAGTAGATTGCAGTTAGGTCGAGGACATTTTTTAAGGTACTAGTCCTGCAAGACTAGTACAATTTTTTGGATTTTACGAGCCCTGAATATCTGTCCATTCAATGGTAATTTCACCCCTTGTCTGTGGCCCAGTGCTGGAGGGCACACCACTTGTTTCTGGGTCATTAATTGACCTAAAATCTGGAACTGGCCGCTGGACCTCATGGTCCGGGGTCAAAAGCGTGGACGCCTCAGCCTGGCAATGCCACTATTGACTGGATGAAGTGACCCGAGTAATGCTTCCCGGAGGAAATCAATTGGTCCTGGGGGTCTGGTTAGGACTGGTTCACTGTGGTCCCCTACTGCTAATCACTGTAGTGAGTCAGAGGACCAACAGAGCGAGTCAGCAGAGCTGCCCTAAGTTGGCAGGGTATGCCGAGACGTGGATCCCTTGCTCACTTTGCCACTGGATTTAAGCTAGCCTGGCTGATGACGGCTTATTAGCCAGAAACCGGTCCCAGGATGCTTGTTTCCGGTCCTGGGAAGACATGGCTTGGCAGTTCGGGCTAGACTGTTCCCATGAGGCACAGAGGCAGACTGAATTGCATATGGCCATGTCTGAACTGGGGTTGCGGAGTGAGCTAAAGAATGATGATGGATTAAACCCAGGTCAGTTGACTGGGGGTGAGTGCTTGCAATGTTCAACACTCTGTCCATCATCCCCTTTGGTTTTGCTTTGACCAGAGAGACATGCCATGACCTGAGGGCCAAATGCAAAAAAACGATTAATGGACAGAATGCAGACCAATGTCATACATTCACCCCAGTACAGAGATCTGGGCCTAAATCCATCGTTTTTTTACTCCCCATGTCATTCCAGTTTGAACCCAGCCATATGCAAATCAGTCTTGAGCATGTGCACAATGGGAAAAGTACAGTCCGAACTGCCAGGCCAGGTCCTCCCTGAACTGGAAATAAGCATCCTAGGGCCGGTTTTGGGGTTTCACCCCTCATCAGCTAGGATAGATTGGCTCCAGTGGCATGGGGAGCACTGGACCCACGTCTGGGCATACCCATGACACTCGGGGCCAAATGCAAAAGAACAATTGATGGACAGAATGCAGATCAATGTCTTACATTCACCCCAGTACAGAGATCTGGGCCTAATTCCATCATCGTTTTGCTCCCCATGCCATTCCAGTTTAAACCCAGCCATATGCAGATCAGTCTTGACCCTGCGCCCAATGAGAATATTCCACCCGAATTGCCAGGCCAGGTCCTCCCTGGACAGGAACAAGCATCCTTGGAAGGTTTCAGGGTTTCACCCCTCGTCAGCCAGGATAGCTTGACCCCAGTGGCATGGAGAGCACAGAACACTGGTCTGGAGGTGTGATTGTGGTGTGGAACTCTGGCTGCTGGGCCTAGTTTTATTGGTACCCAGAAGGTGGGTGCTGAGAGACTTAACAGGGGGCACTCTCCAGTCTTTGAACTTGGGGGTTCAGCCGTGACCTCCATTGTGTGGCTGCCCTACATAACACAGCTATGTAACAGGAAAGCCCTGTGACTGGCCCGCTCTGGGGCTCGCATGCTGGTGGCTGCAAGTGGGTCCACTCACCCCTCAATCTCCCCTACTTTCCTGTCTCCACCACCTGCCTAAATTATGTGATGCGCCAAAACAGCAAAGACTGGGGCCAGTCACTCCCTAGACAGACCCTCCCCCCCTCACCAGCCTGGCAGCCACTGAATCAGACAAACTAGAAACTATACTAAACTCCATAGATATTTCCAGCATCTCCCTGGAAAAAAGGTGGATTATGTGGTAACTGATGTGAAACTCCTGTGGAAAAATCACAGATGCCTTGCAGAACACATCAGCCACTCAGAGAGAACATTGGCTGAGCTACAGCTACCTACATTTGACCTTCATACAGGGCTTAGGACGTGGGCCGTACTCTGGAACACAGAGCAGAAGTTTCAGAGGACCGCTCTTCCGTCAACAATGTTCAGATAGCTGCAATATGAGTGACTACCTAGTAAAAAGACTTGGTCCCCCCCACAGCTTAACATCCTACTTTTCCATCAAAAGGACCACCTAAGTGCTGGCCTACTGCCTCATTGGGCAGCCCTCCATGCTCCATAGTGGCCCAAATACTACATTTTAAGGACTGGAATATAATACTTGATAGGACACTGAGTCCTGACCCCATATAGGTCGACAATCACTGCTTTCTGCATTCATTACACTGCCATCCAGAGACAGAGGGCCACTTTTTTGGAGTCAAGAGTAATTTCATGCTTTGGGGGTCAAGTAGGTCCACAGCGGCAGGCAGTTAACCCAGATGCCAGCAGCTACATTCCACAAATTCTCCGGGGACCACAGAGTTCCTCCTCTGAGGCCTTGGAAAATGGAGATACTTCCTCTGGTGTGCTACAAGAGATAGGGTCACATCCCAGCGTTACCACCCAAATAGAAGATGACCTCCTCTAACAGAGGACGTGGCAGTACTCCCTCAGTTTTTATCCTTCCTCACCCCTAGGTCCCAGGGGTGTCTCGGGCTCCTGCCCATAGGGCCACTACTTCAGAAGCTCGATATACCCTTCAGGTTACACTCACACATTTACACTTCTGTTTCGCCATCAAGAGCATGGGCAACTCTCTCATCTATGATGCCTTTTCTCACGATCCACACCCCAAATAGGACTTACTTTACCTTGTTTTGTTCTGACTTGGTGAGGAGTGCAGTCTGTGTGTGGGAGGTGAGAGTGGGTGTGTGGAGGCAGGTGAGGTGGTAATGTCAGCAGGCAAAGGGGCCCACTGTGGACTGAGGTGCAGCTCAGCAGCAGCGTTCGTAGCAGCGTCCAGGGTTGAGCATGTGGAGTTAGTCAGCAGTGTAGCTACAGGAGGTGTTTGGACCTGGGTTCCTGGCATTGGGCGCAGCCATACAGAAGAGTGGCATAGAGTGGATTGTTGTATAATGCAAAACCATAAAGTGGAGTGTTGTAGAGTGGAGTGAGGTAAAGTGCATTGGGATAGATTGTAGTGGCATATAGTGCTATAGCGCACTGTGGAGTGATGTGTTGTACAGTAGAATAGCTTAGAGTGCAGTGGCATAGAGAATAGTGGCATAGAGTGGAGTGGCATAGAATGAAGTAATGTACAGTGGAGCAGTGTAGAGTGGAATGTTGTACGTTTTAATGGTATACAGTGTAGTGACAGAGTTGAGTGGCATATAGTGGAGAAGCATAGAATAGTGTAGAGTGGAGTGTGGTACAGAGGAATAGCACAGAGTGTAGTGACAGAGTGTAGATTAGAGTGAAGTAGAATGGAGTAGTGTACAATGTACACTGTACAGTATACAATGTAATAGATTACAGTGAATTGTTGTGTCATGGAGTGGTGTACACTGCAATTACGTATAGTACAGTGGTGTACAGTGCAGTGAAGTGGCATTGAGTAAAATAGTGTTTTTATTAACAGGGAAATTGCAAACAGACTACTTTATAATGGAACAATGAATTACCCACTAAATATTAGAAGCAGCTTTACTCTGTATTTAACTACACTGTTTATGGGCCTCTCAAAAGTTCTATATTGCCCCTTGGACAATGTCAGACAAAAATAATTACAAATTTGTGAATACAAAATATAAATAAATAAACTGATCTTAACTACAAAAATGTTATGTGCACTTACTTATATTCTTCAATATCATTATTTTCATACAAATATATATGCACACTCTTTCTTGGGTGCCTTCTAAACGCTTGCAAACATTTTCTTGTTTATAGTGACAATCACTTTGCTTGGTGAAAACTTCATAGAACTTCGTCATATAACATTTGTTTATCCATACTTTGAAATCAGGGTGGTGTTTTATAGGTACAGGGGCGGACTGGCTGAAGCAGGCACTATGCATTTCCCCGGCGGCCCACCAGGGTTGGGGCCAGTTTTGGGCCCCTGGGGGCTGATTTTGTTACAGGGGCAGTTTTGCAGCATAGCTGCAATATCAGCTGCTGTAACGAAATTGGCCGAAACCGGCTGTGGCAAACAGCTCGACCGCATCCCCAACCCCCGGGGGGCGGCCAAGCACTTTGCCAGGGCCGGTTTTGGTTCCCAGTCCGGCCCTGTATGGGTAACAACCAAACAGCCATAGATAAGGAGGCGTAGATCCTGTGTGGGTTTGGGAATGCTCTGTCTGACATCTTTATAAATGGCATCCATGATAGGTAACGAAGGCACTCCAATGCAAAGACAGGGAAGTTGCCATGCCTCGCACCAGCAGCAAAGAAGTAGCTGTGTCAGACACAATACCGAGCGGTTCTTGTTTGATAACAGTAGAACAAGCCGCCATGCAGTGCATGCTGCATGTTCGCCAATACAGCAGTGCATTGAGGTAGAGCCTTTTTATGTGCATGCATCAGTCTGTGCTGCTTTGTTGCTCTCTGTTTACCACAGACCGAAGCAACGGGGTGAGGTGGAGCCGAGGGCTGGATAGGTTTGTTAACACTATGCTGCAGTAGTTCAGGCTGCTACACTACCTTTTATCCTATGCGAATGTGTTAGCACAATAAAACTAAAACAAAAGCAGTAGTTCTGGATTGCAGCTGAAAATGCTGGCCACACCTATTGGCTTTGCCAATGCTTGTTGCATTCCAGGGCTTATCGTTCTGCATTGTGTTTGGAAAAGGTAAACTACAATTTACAGAACTTGAAGGATAAAACCAGGATTTTATAGGCTACTCCATGAAAGCCCAGCGTGTACGCACTTAGCTTCCCATTTCAAAGGGAGACTTGCTACAACCAAGTGCTGAGAAATCACAAAGACAGCACAGATTGGAAGCCAAACATTATCAGAGAGAAATTTCAAACAAGGGAAAAATTACTAGCACATCCAGAGCTTTCAAAGTGTGTTGTCACCCCTCAAAGTAATGTAAGTGTAGAGATTTTCTTTACAAAAAAAATATATATAAATATATATATATATATATATATATATATATATATATATATATATATATACATACAGATTTGAGATGAGACATTCTATGGTATGCTCGAAATGTACAATTTTAACAGAAATGGGCTGTAGTCGATGTTTTAAATAATTTCTAAGACTGTGGTGAAATTGACGCTTTTTAAAGACCTGAGAACGGGGATCCCCTTTCTCCATCCTTGTATACAGGAGAGCATTGAACTTCCAAAGAACTGAAGCAGCCCCTTCCCCCTCCTGCTGATGTGCGAGTGCCGGGCTTCTATTGTCATGCCTATAGCTGAGGAAGAGGTGCGAATGCGGCCGTCCCAGGCAGCTCTGAATGTCAAAGGGCCTAGACCTTGACACTCCCAGCTCCTGCCGAGTCCTGTTCACCGAGGGGCCCCTGTGTCTGTGTTTTTCCATTGAGCAGCAGCACTTCTCAATAATCTGAAGTCACTCCGACGTTAGCACAGCCCAAACACAATCTTAAAGCAAGCGTGTCTGCGGTGAAAATATTTTTTCGAAAGTGCAACCATTTATCATCCTTTAATTTATGTGAAAGTGTAAATGTCCAACAAAAGAAATGTATGTTTTTATACGATATGATGACTTTTTCCAGAAGCAGTGGCAAAGTCAACAGTCCTGTCTTAAACACAATGCTCTCCTAAAGGGCACATTTTATCAAAGCAAACTGTTGAGGTTGGACTGTAGGTTTGTTTTAAATTACAATAAAATCAAACATTAGAAGATGAACATAATGAAGCATCATTCTCACTCATTATTCTGGGTTCATGATGTCTTCTTAAATAAGATTTTGAATTTCAGGAATAAAAAGTGTCTGCCCTCAGTGTTGTAATTATTTTTTATCAAGCGTGTAGATTCTATTAAAACATAGTGTGTAATTAACCACACCATTGTCCCACTCTTGAAGTGTGCACAGAGAATACAGATGCCAAATAATAACTTTTTTGCTGTAGTTCAAATGCGTACATGGCTAACTTTCAAATTTGGCCTTTGCAGCTCTCTGTTTTTCTTTGACTTGTTAGAGACTTTCAGATCAGGTAGAAAATGATGTGTCTGTGTGCCCCTCACAACAGGAAGTAATCATCTATAACCAAGCCAACGTCGGAGTGCTTAACCTGTCATGAGCTGATGTAGACTACCTTCCCCCCTGCAGTAGCCCACATAAACATAGGCTTAAATGATCCTATTAGCATATCTATACCTAGCAGGCAGACGCCACCACCCTCCAATGCCAGGCACCTGTTTGTCACCTTTATTTCGAAAAGTAAGATTTAAAGCACTGAAAGGGTTCATGATTTTGATCTGACCTGAAGAGTAAACTGTATGGAGAAATCAGGCAGATGTTTATTCAGCGAGGTAATATCAGATAGTAAATAGCCAGCCACCAACATGGGGTGACTATATATATATATATTTATATATATATATATATATATATATATATATATATATATATATATATATATATATATATATATATATATATATATATATATATAACCAATTTTTCTCTCGCAATTGAAGACACCCACACGCCGTTTTTTTCTAAGCCTTTATGGTAAGACAGGCAGCAGCATCAATGTTCATTTCTTCATCAGCAGAATTTTGCCAATAACACCATACGTGCTTCGAGAGTGTTGTCGCCCTTTTTCACTGGTTCTGGCTTCTCGGTGGATAGGCAGCAGTTGCAATTAAGCTGAATCTCGCAATATTTCTGGGTAGTCCTGCCCATAGGGCGCTATGCATCATTGTTCATGTAGTTCTTAAATCCTTAGTGGTGCTTGCTGTCATTTTCCTTCCGTTATTTTCAATACCTTCGTGTTGCTGATTATGAATATGGACAACGCGCTGCTTCTGCATATATATATGTGTGTAATTTTATTTTGACGGTGCTACAGCCTGGAGTGCTGCCTTTCTGTGTTCCTCGGTTACGGCGGTGGAGAAAACGAAAGGAAAGCTCTGGATTCCAAGACATTTTTCATAATGGGGATGTGTGACAGTTGGTAAAACCACTGCTACTTCTGCATTAGTAGACATTTATGCCCAATGTATTTAAAGGGAAAGTTTAGGATGGGCTTGCATTTAAAGTCAGAATGAAGGGAATGCTTTGAAGACATGAAATCAGAAGGAAAAAGTGCACCAGTAATTGTCAGCAGAAACATAAGATAATTCCAAATGAGCAGATGTGAAAAATAGAAGCAAAAGGTTCGAGCAGTTTACAGTCATCTGTAATATATGCGTTTGACAGTAACAACAAAGCAAATTGTTGTTACAGAATTTGCAATCCTAGGCAAGTGGCGAGTGTAGTGGGTAACTTCAATTCTTATTCTTAGGTCCTTATTAGAGGTAACTTGTAATCTCTTAGGAGGAAAGCTGATTTTGACATCACTCATGGCCAACCCTCGAGATAACAGCCACACTATTCCCCGAAATGGAGGTTTCATGAATGCAGGTTGTATTGGAAAGGCTGAGGAAATGCCTTAGAGGTGCTGGTGACTGGAGGCAAGAAAGTCCGGCAATAACTGGAAGAGCTGTCGGCACATGCCATGTATGTGAGCCACCACACCACAAAAAGCTCTGAGGAATCGGTCCCGATGTACTGGTGCAGAGGCAGAACAAGCTGAGAGCACCCCACAGGCCATTTGAAGTTATATGTGATTATCAGAAATGACTTCCAAGTGCAAACAGAACAAAGCGGGCAACATCACAGAGTGGGTGTGCATCAAAGTAACATCCCTACCTCTGACTTTCTTTGTAGGAGGCGAGGGCCTATGCAGCAACTCCTTGTGTGCATAGCAAAGTAGAGGTGTAAGATTGGTCGCTGTTGGGGAGATGACAGTGTGAGGATATGCACTCATGTACTTTACCAAAGATCTCTTTGGAGGACCCCCCTCACCATCGGATGACATCTGGTGGCCCTCCACCTTTGGACTAGCAACACCCCCAACCTTGGCATCACTCCTCGACAGTGGGATCTCCGTGAGACGGTTGCTGCCACATGCTTCAACACCCTCAGAATGCTCCATAAGATATTCAGATGGATTATAACAGACACCAGTAGAATTGTCACATAATCCCTCATCACTACTCGACTTAACTATGGGAACACCCTCTATGCCAGAACCACCACCCTCCAGAACGCAAAAATCATCCTCAAAGCGCCAAGGTGAGTCCACTACACCTCCCACATCTGCAACCTGCACTGACTCTCCTCTTCAAACTGCTCATGTATGTCTGCAAAGCCCTCAACAACATGGGACCAGAATATTTGAACAGCCGCCTGACCTTCCACCACCCCACCAGACACCTGTGGTCTGCCTCCCTGGCCCTCGCTTAAGTCCCCCGAATCCATTGTACTTGAACCGAAAGACCTGCCTTTTCCCACCTCTGTGCCAAGGAGCATAACAGAAACTGGGAACCTAATTTTATAATAACGTTAATCATAAGATGCAGCATGGCTGAAACTCATTCTCCAAGTCAATATGTCTAATAAGCGAGACATATTGGCTTTGTCAATGCTTGTTTTTTTTTATTTGCAGCCAATTATCATCTGCTTCCAATGAAATAGGAAGTAACACGCTCAAACAGGTTTTGACATTCACTTTGCATATAATATTATTGCTTACTCCCTCCTAATTAGAATAAACAGACACAACTCAGTAAAACCTGGGGGTACTTTCCAGTGGTAATGGAGGAGCGATCTAAATTTGAACTAATCAGTGGTATTGCTTAAACGGCACAATTTGCATTTGCGGTCATTTTTGCAGTAGTGCATAGATCAAAATATCCCAGGAGGGTGTTTTGTCATCCCGCTCACGTTTGAAGAAATCTGTTAAATTATATTCTTTAATCATGATTAGATGTTTAACTGTGTTAAAAACGTGCAAGGACAGGGACATGCACTAACATGTAAAACTGGTTCTTTGTCTGTTACGTACTTCAGACTTCTTGGTACTTATGGGATATATTCTGAAAGCAATATTTGGTTTCTAAACTATAATTACAAAAAGAAATGGATTAATAAAAAATGAAAAGGTGAACAAGGACCGCCAGATGACTTAGCCGCATTGGACCTTATAAACCACTTTATGCATTGCTTTATAGGTAAGAATTTAATGAACACCTAACACAATTAAATCACAGGCCTTATCTATTTCGAGTATTCTCACAGGTGCATGAGTCAAAAGTAAGTAACTTAACTCGTTCGTTTGCAATTTCCCTGCTTGCATTACACTGATGCTCGCTTTCAGCTCTTTGGCTGTCTAAATGTTGAAACTGCAGCCCGTAGCGAGTTTCTAAGGGCTGGGGGAAGGGAGAGGTGTCCTTTAGTTCATTTGCCAAGCGCGAGCAGAGCATCGGCAAGCACCCACTTAGGACCCGGCCCCCCGGCCCCCCGGCCCCGCCCCCCACCTTATCTAGATAGGGGCGGCCGGTCTGCCCCAATGGGCGACCGGCCGCTTAACACTTCCGGGGCAGGGGGACGCACTTCCGGTGCGACAGAGGGCGGAGCCTGGTGACCTATTTAAGTTCTAGGGGCAGGGACCCCGGCCTCTCCTTCCTCTGTTGCACTGGATCGTTGGCCGCCTCCCAGAAGCGTCCCCCCTCCTTCAGCCCCTTGTTTAGTTTTAAACTTTCTCGTATCCCCTCGTCCGGAGTTGGAGGTCAGAGGTTCATCGGGTTGACGATTCAACCCAGCCAAGCGCATGGTGGGAGACGACGAGGAGGAGATGCGCGTCAGGTTGCAGCCGTCCATCTCGCCAGGTAAGGAGTCGGGGGTGCCGGGGGGGCCTGTGTGCAGCCGCGGATTGCGGGAGGGGTATCCGGGGCGGGCGATGGTATGGAGTCTGCTCCTGTGGTCTGCGGCTGCCGGCAGGGCTCCTGGGCCTACGGGCTCCTTCCTGGTCGACGTGGGCGGGCTGAGGGGGGCGGGGAGTGTCCCCCATCGCATCCCCAGGACGGTCTCGTGGCCTCGCCTGGCCGATAGGCGGACGGGGAAAACTGAACATGGGCCACTTAGGGCCCGGCAGAGAAGGCCCTGTACAGGCTAAGTGTAATTGGAGCCAGATTTGCGGGCGGGTCCTGCCCGCACGGAATCAGCTTCCGCGTTTCCCGCCTTAAGCGAGGCTGCTTCGTTAAATGTCCAGACATCCAGGAGGGGAGACTAGGGTTCGAGCCTTGGGATGGTGTGGCTTCCATGCGAGTTCACATGCCTCTTGTGTGTATAAAAGGTCAGAGAAAGATCAGTTCAGCAGATGAAGAGAAAGAAGCTCCTGGTCACAGGATCAGCACGGGTATTGCGCTCGTGAAAGTCAAGGATGCAAAGGCCTCTATCCAGCATCACAGCTGATGTTCCTCGGTAGATTTGGGAAGAAGGCACACCATCCCAGCCTCGACGACGCTCACGATTGTTTTTAAGCTAATGAATGAGTCACGGAATTTGAGCTTCAACTAGTTCGAGCGACCATATGTGTGTTACTATGCAATCGCGCCGAAGGGCGCAGGGGTCCCTTCAGTGAGCCGTCCATCATAGTGGTTAAATGGCGGGAAGACAGTGCATACCGCGAGTGCGTGGGCGGGGCCAAACGGGCGGGGCTTTCATGTTCTAAAATGAGAAAATACCGGATATACTTATTAGAATTGCTCTACATTCTAGTATTTTCTAGGTTTTTCTAATCATTTCTATATTTAGAATACAATTATTTATTGTAATAACAATTTGCGAGGGTTTGTGATGAGCAAGGTATTTTCAGATCTCGGCAGCAGGCACTCAACCTACTACTGCTGGGTCCCATCTCAGATAAAATATAGCACCGCTTACGAGGTACTTCATAGGACTAGTGAGCGCATGGTCCTTCAAGGCAGTGATTAATATCTCTGTTGTTAACTAAGGAGACATGTTTGATAGTAACCAGTGCTGCGGGTCCCTTCCTCCTCCGAAGCGCTTGTGAAATCAGTGTAAAGCACACACACCGTTCTGTGCGGATTGTGTTGCCACAGCACACAGCTTGTTGGGGACTCTGTGTACTTCCTTCCATCCCTCCTCCCCCTCGTCCGTCTGTCGTGGTTCAATCTGGCACCACCTGGTCCCCGGGTGGCCGCAGCAACAAGTTGGTAGGGAAGAGGTGCTTCATTTCTGCATGTTTGAAATGCGCCAAGTTACAACAACGCCATATTCTAGGCACTGCAGCAGAGACCTGAAAGGGCGTAGTGCAAGATTCGTCGCTATAAATAGTACAAATGTAACACCAATCTGTCACTGTCACCCATTGTTATCACAAGAGGTTTCGCACAGCAATTTTGGTGATAATGGCCATAATATAACAGTTTGCATAGTTGTGCGTGGCAAATTTTGCAAATTTGAGACTTCGTACTGTGGTACTCCACAGAAGTAGCAGGATGACTCAGTGAAACGAGCTAGTGATGTGATATGCTGTGATGTGCCGACAAAGGGTCTGCTTTTCTGCTATGCTGACTCAGCCTTTCAGACATTAAAGGTGGATAAACTTAATACTAAGATTTTACCTAATGGTAATAGTGGATATCTATAGCACGTAGAAACGACACTAATGCATTCTGAAGCGGTATTTCGAAACAGTTAGGTATTAGACATGAAATGTATGCATTTTACACATTGAATATCAAGTAAAAGGTATAATAATGGCCTTAATTTATGTCTTGAAATTCGTCACTCTGGGGGCTTTGGGATTGAAAGATCGACAATTGTAGTTGAAAAAGTGCAAAACGGAAATGGAGAAGCGTACTTTGGTTATATATGGAGTCTATGAAATTGCCCATGAGTTTGAAAGACAAAATATGTAATTTCTTTAATTGTTCCATTATCAATTGTTTTGAAGGTAGTTACGAATTATGTAAGGAATTTTAACCCTCAGCTGCTAACATTTTGCGGACTCCATCGGTTGCGCCATCACTTACCTCATCTGTATGCCCAAACCCCAAGGTGCCTGCAGGGTGGCTAGTTCCTAGTCTACAGATACCGTGGTATGCTAACAGGGTGCCCAGCTAGGGGCACAATACATATGCCACATATAAAGTCATCCCTGGTATAGGATGTAAAGTGCAAGTATGACCTAGAATATGAGTGATGATATTTAGGAACTCAGTAACGTGCCAGGACGTCATAATGTTCGGTGTGTATGTCTTGAGAAATGTTGCATCTTTATTGCTGTGCCATAAGAACACGAATGGATCAGCCTATCATGGTTCCAGGATAATGCATCAAAAAAGGGTACTGGGCAATGATGCATCACACTATGGTGCAAAAATCAATATTCTATTTGATTAGTGTGACAAAATCCGAAAGACTTACTTTTATTACAGGAGAAAAAGGCGTCATAATTTACTGCGTTACTTTTTTTTAGTTGGGCAACTGAAATGTTTTCATCCGGGGGTGAATGCAAAAATGTCCAGTATTTGCAATCCTTCTAAACTATGCTTCGTGAACGATGTCCTCGGAGGAGTGGCTCTCGGATGCGTAGGTGTTACAAGGCAAAGGCTGACGAGTTTTATCTCTTCGAAAATTGTGGTTTTAGCAATTTTAATGGACCCACACTGAATTACTGTGACCTTTGTGTCTGCACCTATGAGAATTTCGGTAATCAAACCTGGATGTAATTAAGGGCCATTGTTTGTTCACATCTTGCTCCCGATGGCTGGGTTTGGTTGGTAGGTGCATATGGTTTGCAGATCCACAATAAGACCATAGAGGAACTTAATGGGAACAGACTGCCGTGGGGGGGGGGCAAGTCTTTATTGGTTGTCAGTGGGTATTTATTAATGAACAAAGGGATTAGTAGGGGCAGAACGTGCAAGAGTTGAAGTTCAGCTCTGTGTGATCTAAATAGGGCAGGAGTGCTCCCTTACCATTGAGTAAAGAGGTTTATTGCTAGTACTTAAGACAAATGAGGATAGCGCCATGTGGGTACCTTGCATAGTAGTCTCAGTGGCTTATAGTTTGTTTATCGTGTACATACGGTTCACGGTACTGCTAATTCCGGAGTGGAAACCATATGATAAGCTGCGTTATTAATTCACTCCAAGACCCCCCCCCCCATGTCAATTATCATCCTGGGAAGTAGGCCAGATTCGGGTAAATAAAAAGTAGCTAGATTTCACTGGTCTGGTTGCCTTGTCTGATAACATAGGACCCCGCCTTCAATTGGCGTGTAGTTCCCATATACCCTAGATAGGTCCGTCAGGTTGTGATATCATAGACTAGGTTTTGTAGGCAGACAGCCTCCATGCACCCCCTCCGTATACATTAGGCTATATGGATCAGCGAGCGCACAGAGTCTCTTGAATCTCCGCCTAGTTTCTAGCATCCCCGGAACAGGACAGCCCTGATCCCCAAGAGCATGGAAACTATACAGTCACTCGGGCTCACTTAGTTTGTCTCAGGAATACACAGGATAAAACGGGCTGTCCGTTTCCATAGAAATGTATAGAACAGTTTCCCTGGCGCGCAGCAGGAGTTGGACAGGCCTGGGGTTGTGCTTGTAGTATGTTGACTGTCTGTAGCAGTACCAAAGCAAGCCGTTCAGAGTAGTGTTAGCGGGACTGGGACTGAGCGTGTTGGGATACCCGGCCCTCTCGGGCAGGATAGGTAGGGCAACGCTAACTGCAGAGGCAGGCTTACCAGACAGCACAATGGAATAGGTCGGGCGCTGGTCGTCCAACGGTGGCATGAGACCCATTTGGCCAGAATGGTAGTGTCAGAAATGCTAATGATTTGCCAATGACCATACTTAACTTTTCGATTTCTCTCCTGTTCAGTAGTGTGCCCGCGAAGGTGGTGGTGGCACGAGGCACTCGTTCATGCGACAAGCTGCAAGGCGACTATGGCAGTGGCGAGTGGTATGGCCGGTAGGCCTGAAGGGAACAGGGTTCCTGTGTCGGGGCGGGCGGCCCCGGGAAGAAGTCGAGAGCCTGGAATGTCTCGGTGAGGAGCTCAAGTAGGAATTGCCCAAGTCGCGCTCAGTGTAGGGCCGCTTGTGTAACATTCCACCCGAATGGTCTCCAGTCTCCGGAGAGGTGAGGTATCACAAGGTTGGAGGTGACCAGGTGGGCTCAGTGAAGGGCTGCTGGTGTCACATTCCGCACCGAATGGATTTTCCGGTGAGGTGATGTATCGCAATGATGGAGTGCAGTTATCGGGCATCGGTACATAGAGCTGGGTTAGAGGATTAGGGTCTTTCATGCAGAGCGCAGATGGGGAAGGTGACGGACCTGTGGGCCCGGATCACCTTTGTGGCGGTAGAAAGACCTTGGAACAGTACAATTGACCGACGGAATGGACGGGAGTCCGCCTTGCGTACTCCCTAGGCTAGCACTGAGGGGGGAAACGGTAAGCTCTCCGCTGTGAAATAGGGCCCCGGCTGGGGAGGCTAGGGTGACAGGTTACGAGCCTCCTGGGTTCCTGGTCAGCCTGGTGGTCGGAGGGTGGGCCCCTGGAGAAGGCGGACAAGGATCAGAGGTTGGGGGCCCACTCCTCATGGGGCGCAGGTGGGTTCCACCTCGCGTGGATGCACGGCATGGAAGAGGGGAGCATGAAGCCCTCTTAGTGCTGGAGGATTAGAATCTTAATCTGGTGGAAGAAGATCAGGAAGTCAAGAATAAAATTGTGTTGATAACTGTATGTAATGAATTTTGAAATGCCTTGTCATGTTTATGAAATGTCAAAATATTAAACATGGCCGTTTTACACCCACACAAATCTCTGTTGTTGATTCTCATGTGGGTCGTTAGGTTATAAGGAGGGAGCGGGGAGCATGCTGGGGGATCCGGGTCCTATAGTGCAGGGCTCAACCTTTGACTTTGACCTGCGTTTCCAGCCTCAGAAAGGCCAAACAAAAGCCGTGATTTGCATTCGTTAACACCTCTTCAGGTAGGAGCCCTGGAAACCATTGTGTTGTTAATCCAGTGCTGTCTGCGCTACTGTTCAGGGAAGGGTGGAGGTCTTCGTTCTTACATTGTGAGAAGAACTGCTTTGCAGGGTCTCGTCCTAACACTGCGTGAAAATGCAAAGTCTGGTTTCCCCTCCTTGTTTTAATGGTGATGAGGGGGAAACTAAGAAACTGAATGCATTTTCTTTTATTTTCGGTTCCTTACTTGAAAGAGGAGGTGGAAACGCCGTTCTTTCTCTTATTTCCAAAGAGAAATCGATAAAATGCCAGTTATCTCTTAAATTGTGAAGTAAGACCTAACAGCAAACAATCACTCTCTGACCAATATATTTTGTTTAGTACACAGACAGGGGCATGATAGACTGGGCCCTTTTTACGGACCCTCAGCTTAGTCAAATTTGAAGTACTTAAAAAAGACCACTATTCACTGCCACAATAGTGGAACATGTTTTAATGTGCTATTGAAATGATTTGTGAAGAATGTAATTGTCACATTCATGAAACACTGGTTAACCTTTTAAGTAAGAGATTCATTTTAAAAGATCTACAAAACATAGTAGATATTTGATGATAAGACTTTAAATGGAACAGCAGCACTTCAATGCCTCAAAAAGCACATATTGGAAACTAAGGAAGTTGAAATATAGGTATTTTTTAACTTTATAGCACAAATGAATACTAAAGGCTAATTTGCAATTAAAGGATTTCATGCTAAACGAAGGTTGCATTTCCCTGCACGGCTCCCTGAGACCTGCTGTGACTGTCCGGGCTTTTCATCTTTCTGAGATCAATGGTGGATAGTGTAATGATTGCACCTATCACAACTCTTGATTGATTTATTATGTGCAGTATATACTTATATTAAATATTAGCATTAAAACTCCCCTTCGCTCCTGGAGCATAGTGGATATTACATTTTCTGAAAGGCAAGTTGCCATAAAGGTGCATTTATACCTCACACATGTGCTTTGTGACAATACACACAAGGCACGGTCTTACAGTGTCAACTTTTCTTTCTTACAGCTTATATAGTACAATTATGGACCAACCAAATGGCCTTGAAGTTTATATAATGAAAACGTCACTCGGATATGCAACAGGTACAATACAGACAATAGTAGTACAAACTTACTTTCCCACATAGGGCATGTATAGCATAGTGAAACCTTGAATGTACACAATATAGACATAAGAACTAGGACATTTTTCCTCAAGCGCAAGGAGTACACACTTCCCTAATACACGTAGATCAGGCACGGAGCATGCAGCAGCCCTGTAAGCATCTCACACCCACACACAGCATTTACAGTGTGGTAAGTAGAAATGCAAGCTTTCCTAACCCACATTCAGATTAAGTACAAACAGCAGAAAAACATGTTTTCCTCAGACAAAAACATGTACAGCTCATGTTGCAGCAGTTCAATCTGATTACCTACTCAAAACAGAAGCACATTGGAGGAGTAAGACAGTACAGCCCAAACATTTCAGAACCACAGCCCAATTTTCAGAATTACACACTTTTGAGACTCTCCTAACTTTAACAGTGAAATTTCCATCACATTAAACAAGTGCAACATGGGAAGTAGTAGTGACTGACAATAGATGCACACTATAGCTAACTATTGTGGCAGCATCTCTTATACCTAGTTCTGTAGTGGCATACATAGAAAGACTCATGGTGATAGGCCCACAGGGAAGCAACCATACCCTGTAGTTACCCGTGGAGGAAAGCAGTGGTGGTATAAGGTATAAGGTGGGTTTGGGCTATTGAGTGGTGCTACATTTTTTAGGGTTTCGGGTAAATATAGATTTTTGGGTGGTAAGGGATTTTTTAGGGTTTAAGGAGGGTATGTGTTTTTGGTTGGGAAGGGAATTTTTAGAATTTAGGATGAGTATCTTTTTTGGGGTGATTGGGGGTTGTTTGGGTTTTTTGGTGTATGGGTTTTGAGTTGCAAGGGAACCTTTAGTGTTTAGGGTGTGTAAGGGTTTTAGGGTGGTAAGAGATTTTTTTAAGGATTAGGGAGGGTATGGGGTTTTGGGTGGTAAGGGAATTCTTGGGGTTTTGGGTGGGTGTGGGTTTTAGGTTGCAAGGGAATTTTTAGGGTTTAGGGTTGGTATAGGATTTTGGGTGGTAAGTTATTTTTTAGGGCTTAGGGTGTGCATGAGTATTTCCATGGTAAGGTTTTTTTAAAGGTTTAGGGTAGACATGGGTTTTGTGTGGGTATGGCTTTTTGGATGGTGATTAATCTTTTAGGGTTTAGGGTTTGTATGGGATTTTGGGTGGCAAGGGATTTTCTAGGGTGGTAGTGGGTTTTTGGTGGGAAGGGAATTTTTAGGGTGTGGAGGGGGTATGCGTTTTTGGTTGGCAAGTGAATTTTTAGAGTTTAAGATGGGTGTAGGTTTTTAAGTGGTACAGAATTGTTTAGGGTGGGTCTGGGTTTTTGGGTGTTAATGAATTACTTAGGGTTTATTGTTTGTATTGTTTTTTGGGTGGCAAGGGATTGTTTAGGGTGGGTGTAAGATTTTTGGTGCAAAGGATTTTGTAGATTTTACTCGGTGTATGGGTTTTTGGGTCGCAAGGGAATTTTTAAGGTTTAGGTTTGGTGTCAGTTTTTGAGTGCAAAGGGATTTTTTAGGGTTTAGGGTGGGCATGGGTTTTGGGTGGCAAGGGAACATATAGAGTTTAGGGCTGATATGGGTTTTTTGGGTGGTAAAAAATAATTTAGGGTTTAGTGTTTGCATGGGTTTTGGGGGCAAGGGATTTTTGATGGTGGGTATGGGGTTTTGGGTGGCAAGTTAAATTTTTAGGTTTAAGGTAGGGGTAGGTTTTTGAGAGGAAAGGGATTTTTAGAGTTTCGGGTAGGTATGGGTTTTATGGGTTTGAAGGGAATTTTTAAGGTTTAGGGTGGCTGTGGGTTTATGGGGGCAAGGGAAATGTTATGGTTTAGGATGGGTATGAGTTTTTGGGTGATAATGAATATTTAGGGTTTAGGGTGGGTATGAGTTTTTGGGCGATAATGAACTTTAGGGTTGAGGGTGGTTATGGGTTTTTGGGTGCCAAGAGAATATTGAGGGTTTAGGGTGGGCGAGGGATTTTGGTTGGCAAGGTATTTTTTATGGTTCATGGTGAGTATATGTTTTTAGGAGGTAAGGGCTTTTTTAGTGTTTAGGGTGGGTAAGGGTTTTTGGGCTGCAAGGGAATTTTTTAGGGTTAGGGTGGGTATGGGTTTTTGGGTTGTAAGGGATTTCTTAGGGTTTAGGGTGGGACTGGGTTTTTTTGGGGTGGCAATGGCATTTTTAGGATTTGGGGCAGGAAAGGGTTTTTAGGTGGCAAGGGAATTTTGCAGAGTTTAGGGTGGTTATAGATTTTTGGGTGGCAAATTCATTTTTGGGGTTTTGGATGGGTATGGGTTTTTGGTTGGTAATGAATCATCTAGGGTTTAGTGTTTGTCTGGGTTTTTGGGTGGCAAGGGATTTGCTAGTGTTTAGGGTGGGTGTGGGATTTTTGGTGGCAAGGGATTTTCTAGGGCTCAGGGTGGGTGTGTCCTTGTGGGTTTTTGGTTGGTAGGGGATTTTTTAGTTTTTAGGGTGGGTAGGGGTTTTGGGTGGCAAGGGAACCTTTAGGCTTTAGTGTGTGTTTTTTTTGGGTTGCAATGATTTTTTTAGGGTTTATAGTTTGTATGGGTTTTTCGGTGGGTATGAGTTTTTGGGTGGCAAGGGAATTTTTAGGGTTTAGGGTGGGTGTGGGTATATTTGTGTGGTAAGTTTTTTTTTGGGTAGTTATGGGTTTTTAGGTGGCAAGGGAACATTTTGTGTTTAGGGTGAGTATGGGGTTGTTGGGTGGCAAGGGAATTTTTAGGGATTACAGTCAGTGTAGGTTTTCGGTTGGTAAGGGATTTATTTAGGGTTTAAGGTGGGTACGGGTTTTTGGGTGGCAATGGAATTTTTAGCATTTAGGATGGGTGTGGGTTTCTGGGTGGCAAGGGAATTTTTAAGGTTAGAGTGGACATGAGTTTTTGGGTGATAAGAACTGTTTTAAGGTTTAGGGTGGGCTGGATTTTTGGGGGGCAAGGGAAATGTTGTGGTTTCTGGTGGGTATGGGTGTTTGGGTGATAGGGGAATTTTTAGCGTTTAGGGTGGGTATGGATTTTTGAGTGGTAAGGCTTTTGTAGGGTTTACTCTGGGCTTGGGTTTTGGGTGGCAAGGAAACATCTAGGGTTTAGAGCTGAAATGGGTTTTTTGGGTGGTAATGAATAATTAGGGTTTTATTGTTTGGATGGGACTCAAGGGATTTTTTATGGTGGGTATGGGTGGGTAAGTGAATTATTGGTGGTTAGGGTGGGTGTCGTTTTTTGAGTGGTAAGGGATTGTTAGCGTTATGGTGGGTATGGGTTTTGTGGGTTTGATGGGGATTTTTAGCGTTTAGGATGGGTTTAAGATTTTGGTGGCAAGGGATTTTGTAGGGTTTAAGTTAAGTATGGGTTTTTGTGTCACAAGGGAATTTTTAAGGTTTATTGTGGGTGTGGGATTTTGGGGGCAAGGGAAATTTTATGGTTTAGGGTGGGGTATGATTTTTTGGGTGATAATGGATTTTTTGGGTTTAGGGCGGGTATGGGTTTTTGGATTCTAAGTTGTGCCTTAGGGTTGCTGATGGGTTTGGGGTTTTTTGGTGCCAATGGAATATTGGGAGTTTAGGATGGGTATGGGATTTTAGGTGGCAAGGTATTTTTTTATGGTTTAGGGCGAGTATAGGTTTTTGGGTAGCAAGGTATATTTTATGGTTTATAGTGAATATAGGTTTTTGTGTGACAAAGGATTTTTCAGGGTTAGGGTGGGTATGAATTTTTGGATCGTAAGGGATTTCTTAGGGCTTAGGGTGGGTATGGGTTTTTTGCGTGGCAAGGGAATATTAAGGGGCTCAATATAATAACGGGCGGATCGCCACTTCCCGTATGGCGGTGGCGATCCACCCGCCAAAAACCACCGCCCGCCTCTAACTTCCCCCGCCACATTACCATGGCAGGGGGGACCCCAGCGAACGGGAATACTGTCCGCCAGTTTTCCACAGGTAGGCAATCCACCCGATTGCCTACAGGGTGGAAAATCAGTTTATATGGTGGCAGTGTCTGGTAGACACCGTCATCCATATTTTTATGCAGGCTGGGATGTGCCTTTCCGTGGCGGCAACGCCACCACGGAAAGGTAGGCAGTTTTTAACATTGGGGGCCCGTAGCGGGCAGGCAAGCTAGTGATAAATCCTGCTTATTGGTGAAAATAGAGTTAGAAGAAACACTTTTAGAAGTGGGTATTTCTGTGTGCTTATGAGTTTTTGCGCCTGCCTGATGTGTATTGACCATTTGGTTTTGACTGACAGAGAAGGGATGTGCATTCACTCTAGTCCCTGGGGTAGTTGAGGTGTGTCCTGCCCTGCGTGGGTGCTAGGCTGAATAGACCTTTCCTGAATTTAGAGTGGCAGGAGGAGTTTTCCTTGCACCTGAATAGGCCTGGTCTTCATTTGGTGTGGTGGGAGGAGTTGCACATGCACCTGAATAGGTCTGTGCCTACCTTCCACAATAATGGCTCCACCCCCTGTGGTGTGTCTGGGGCCAAGGCTTTCAATATGAACGGCAGTGTTGTGCACTTCTAATATGTGGTTGAAGTTCCCTCCGAACAAAGACTTTGGCACTATAAATACAGGGGCTATGACCCCATGAAAATAAAAAGACACTATGTGGGGCACGTACCCAATGACTGCTGTGTGCCAGGAGGAACCGCCGTTTGTGAATACCTTCTTGTGAAACTAACCTGCTGCCTGCTGGGTGGCTGAAGTAACTGCCTCTCTGCTAAGGGACCTTCCGTGCTAGCCAGCCTGTGCCCTGTTCTCTGCCCCAGTGTCTCCAGAGACGAGGTAGTGCTTGCCTCCCTGTTTGCTAATAGCGCGTGGTAAGCGTTTTCAATTCTGTTGCCCAAGGAGTTGGCTGTGCTAACCCCATACAGGAGCGCTTTTACCCTGCAGCATGGGCAGCACAGCTCCCTCATCTAGGGCCTGAACATTGAGAAGGAGGAGGTGAACGGAACAAAACGCTCTCCCTCTCGTATTGCTTGCCTTTGTTTATGTGGGCCAGCAGCCGGGGCTCTGCTACATGGCTGCCAGGCCATGCCCAAGCAGCAAGGAATATCAGCCCGGGAGTTCCCTTGGATGTCAGAAGATGTGGCCCAGCCGCACCCGGAAGTGACCAGAGCCTCACATGTCCATTCGGATGCTTCCACACGCAGCCGATGTGAGACCCTAGGTGGCCGACGTGAGCCCCTGGGTGCGGGCATTGCTAAGGAAGGCAAGAGCCTCCCAGCTGCACCTGGCCGCTTGCAGCGAAACATGAAGAGATTCGTACCCATGCCACACTACGGAGCTGTACCGGAGGCATTTGGCTCCCCTTGGCTTCTCGCCCCGTTGTTGTGAATAGTGGGGGCAGGTGGACCCATCACGCTAGATAGTGCGAGCACCCAGGGATAGTGTGCTCGCACCAACAAACAGACCTCCCACTGGGCTGATCTCCAGGAGTAAGATCCTTTGGTGTTTCCTTACCCCGCAGATCACCCCTGTACTTCTGTCGTTCCCCTGCTTCCATGGAAACCGGTAGTGTTTCCTTGCAGAGAGTGCAGGCCAGTGGCCCTATCACACTGGTGAGCACAAGCACCCATAGACCGTGTTCTCTCCCCGTCGTGCAGGAAGGAGATCTTTTGGCGTTTTCTTGCCCCGTAGGGCGTCTCTGTAATTCCTGGCATTTTCTCTGTTTCTACGGGAACCAGTGGAGCATTTTCATGTAGAAGGAGGCAGGGGGATGTAGTTGGGTGTTAACAAAGCTGGAAGCAACTATCTTAAAAGATTGCCCTGTCAGACTGGTGACACCGGCTCAAGTGGAAACATGTTTAACTAATCGCTATTGTCTTGATTGCACTAACTGTAATGTTAGGCCTTATGTTTTCAGTGTGGTGTTCACTTCTAAGTATTTACTAAAGTCCACTAACATTGTTAATTATGACAATTATCCAATTGGCAAAAGTGCTGTATGACTTTATGTGATGTCATGACAAAGTGCCTAGTGGCACAGTGATTTATGTGATTGTGGTCTAACTTTTTAAAAATAAATAATACAAAAGATATTTTTATGTAACCTTGTGTAGAGTCGCTTTTTATGGTGTGCCTAAAGTGTCACTGTTGTGTGAGTGTGTTGTGCAAACTCTTTAGACATTGCCTCTGGGATAAGCCTGACTGCTCTGCCAGGGGTTGTCCTTGATGTGTTACTATCTTACCCTTACTAGACTGATGGGTTCTGCCCTACCATACCTGCATACCCTAGCCAACCAGAAACACCATGTCAAACAACTGGAATACTAAAAATAAAATGATAATACGGTCCATTATTATCATTTCCTTTTTTCCATTGCCCTGCTTTAAAGCAGTGGGGCGACGCTCTTCCACCTTAGTGGAGCAGCTGCCACTGTTGAAGTGGCTACATTAGTTTGCTAAACCACTAGATTATGACTATCTGTTTAAGTCTTCATAAAACCTATAATCACAGACATCACTGTGGAGACATACTATCTCTGTGGAGACTTGAACAAGTCTATAATCACACACTATCTCAGTGGGATCAGGGATATCGATATAATCAATCAAACACTACCTTTGTGGGGAATTAAACCAGACTGTCATCACACACTTTTTCTGCGGGGACTGTGGTAATGCTATAATCACACACCAACTCTGTGAGAACCTGGATATTTCTATAATTACACACTATCACTGTGGGGAGCTTGACATCTCTATAATTATAGACTATCTCTGTGGGGACCCAGCACCCCTATAATCACACACTATCTCTGTGGGGACCTGGGGATCAATATAACCAATCAAACGCTATCTTTGAGTAATTGAACAGAACTATCATCACACATATCTTTATGGGGATCTGCCATCCCTATAAACACACAGTATTTCTATGGGGCCCTGCCATCCCCATAAACAGACACTATCTCTGTGGGGACCTGCCATCCATATAAACACACACTATCTCTGTGGGGACCCGGTTTCCCTGTAGTCACACACTATCTCTGTGAGGACCTGGGCATCCCTATAATCACACACTATCTCTGTGGGGACCTGGGCATCCTTATAATCACACACTATCTCTGTGGGGACCTGGACATCACTATAATCACACACTATATCTGTGGGGACCTGGGCATCAATATAATCAATAAAGC